>NW_016107760.1:1250388-1253503 GCF_001604975.1 Cebus imitator
TGGGTAGATTGCAAAAATTTTTTCCCATTCTGTTGGTTGCCAATTCACTCTAATGACTGTTTATTTAGCTGTGCAGAAGCTGTGGAGTTTGATTAGGTCCCATTTGTCTATTTTGGCTTTTGTTGCCAATGCTTTCGGTGTTTTGGTCATGAAGTTCTTGCCTACACCTATGTCCAGAATGGTTTTGCTTTAGACTTAAACATAAGACCTAACACCATAAAAAACCCAGAAGAAAATCTGGAGTTAATTTTAGTGTAAGGTGTCAGGAAGGGGTCCAGTTTCTGCTTTCTGCACATGGCTAGCCAGCTTTCCCAGCACCATTTACTGAACAGGGAATCCTTTCCCCATTGCTTGTTTTTGTCTGGTTTGTCAAAGATCAGATGGTTGTAGATATGTTGTGTTGCCTCTGAGACCTCTGTTCTGTGCCATTGGTCTATATCTCTGTTTTGGTACCAGTACCATGCTGCTTTGATTACTGTAGCCCTGTAGTATAGTTTGAAGTCTGGTAGTGTGATGCCTCTAGCTTTGTTCTTTTTGCTTAGAATTGACTTGGCTATGCGGGCTCTCTTTTGGTTCCATATGAAGTTTAAGGTGTTTTTTTCCAGTTCTGTGAAGAAGGTCATTGGTAGCTTTATGAGGATAGTGTTGAATCTGTAAATTATTTTGGGCAGTATGGTCATTTTCACGATATTGATTTTTCCTAACCATGAACATGGAATGTTTCTCCATCTATTTGTGTCCTCTCTTATTTCGTTGAGCAGTGGCTTGTAGTTCTCCTTGAAGAGGTCCTTCATGTTCCTTGTTGGATGTATTCCTAGGTATTTTATTCTCTTTGTAGCAATTATGAATGGCAGTTCATTCTTGATTTGGCTCTCTTTAAGTCTGTTATTGGTGTATAGGAATGCTTCTGATTTTTGCACATAGATTTTGTATCCTGAGACTTTGCTGAAGTTGCTTATCAGTTTCAGGAGATTTTGGGCTGAGACAATGGGGTCTTGTAAGTATACAATCATGTCGTCTGCAAATAAAGACAATTTTACTTCCTCCTTTCCTATTTGAATACCCTTTATTTCTTTTTCTTGCCTGATTGCTCTGGCTGGAACTTCTAGTACTATATTGAATAGGAGTGGTGAGAGAGGGCATATTTCTATATTTTTATAGGAAAAGCTTACCGACCACTAGACTTGTAAGTTTCTGGTCTGTGTCACTGGATGGGAGGGGGTGTCCTCAACTGAAATGGAGAACAGAAAGAGGAGGAGCAGGTTGAGAGGAAAGAGGAGCATGGTGATTTTGAGGTGCCTGTGGATCCCCCAGGAGAGATGCTCAGCAAACAGCTGGGTGTCAGGCTCACGAGCTCGGAGAGAGACCCCGCTGTAGACTGACAAGGTGAATATTGCCATGCTTCCAGAAATGAATTTCCAAATTTCCAGAGTCTCTTCCCATTAATTTGGTAAGGGGTTTAAAGCTCCAATTTTATCTTCAGTCTCAGTAGTTGGTTTAGAAATAAACTCTTACTGTCTTATAGAATCCTAAAGACATGGCACAGGGTGGATGAAGATTAGAGGGCTTTTAAGAATTTGAGAAGCTGGAATTATCTTCAGGTTATTCTGCAATCTTCCTAGGATGTAAGGGCTTATGGCTGTTCAAAAGCTGCAACTGCGCCTTTTCCTGTTTAAATTACGGCTTAGTGCTGCCAAAAAGGCATAAGTGGATCTTTTGATTTTGGTACTCTAGGTTGTGCAAAGGCAGAGGAAAGAAAAAACAAAAAGGCAGCATTTTCTTCTTTTTTGAGACAGGGTCTTGCTTCGTTATGCAGGCTAGAGTGCAGTGGCGCGATCACAGCTCACTGCTACCTCCACCTCTCACATTCAAGTGATCCTGCCACCTAAGCCTCCCGAATGGCTGGGACTACAGTCATGTGCCACCACACCCAGCTAATTTTTTATTTTTGTAGAGATGGGGTCTCATTATATTGCCCAGGCTGGTCTCAAACTCCTGGGCTAAAGTGATCCTCTCGCCTCAGCCTCCCAAAGTGCTGGGATTACAGGTATGAGCCATGGTGCCTGGCCGAGGCAGCATCTATATATTCCTGAATGCACACATGGATTCTTTCTGAAAACAATTGTTGTTTGTAATATAAAAAATAATACAGCCGGGCGCTGTATTATTGTACCAACTTCTTTCAGACCAGATATCTCAGATGTTTATCATTTTCTTCCTTCTTACAGTTTAAAAAAAATGTTTTGTTGGGCGCGGTGGCTCACGCCTGTAATCCCAGCACTTTGGGAGGCCAAGGTGGGCAGATCATGAGGTCAAGGGATCAAGACCATCCTGGCCAACATGGTGAAACCCTGTTTCTACTAAAAATACAAAAATTAGCTGGGCATGGTGGCACACGCCTGTAGTCCCAGCTACTCAGGAGGCTGAGGCAGGAGAATTGCTTGAACCCAGGAGGTGGAGGTTGCAGTGAGCCAAGATTGCACCATTGCACTCCAGCCTGGGCGACAGAATGAGACTTCATCTCAAAAAAACAAAAAAAGATGTTTCCTCCTACTCCTTTGCCTAGTATTAATTTATATTTATCTAATAATAAAATTAAACATTAGTTCCTATGTTTACTGACCACTTGAATTTTTTCTTCTGCAAACTGACTATTCATGTCCTTTACCGACTTTCTTATCTTTTTTTTTCTTTGAGAAGGAGTCTCTTCCTGTGGCCCAGGCTGGAGTGCAGTGATGAGATCTCGGCTCACTGCAACCTCCACCTCCTGGGTTCAAGTGATTCTCCTGCCTCAGCCTCCCAAATAGCTGGGATTACAGGCACACAACACCACACTTGGCTAATTTTTGTATTTTTAATAGAGACAGGGTTTCGCTGTGTTGGCCAGGCTGGTCTCGAACTCCTGACCTCAGGTGATCTGGCTGCCTTGGCCTCCCAAAGTGCTCGGATTACAGGTGTGAGCCCCTGCACTTGGCCTACCCATTTTCTTATTGAGAAATTTCATCTTACTGATTTATGAGAGCTCTTTTTATAGTAAGTATATTTATCCTTACCCTATCATGTATCCTACAAACATTTTACTATTATTTTTCTTTTGACTTTATAATTTTTTTTT
>NW_016107760.1:1255270-1257768 GCF_001604975.1 Cebus imitator
AAAAAAAAAAAAAAAAAATCCTGGGATTTTGGCTAGGGTAGTGTTGAACTGACAGATATTAAGGAGAGAAATCAATGCTTTATAATTCTAACAAAATAGGTCTCTCCGTTGATTTGGGAGTTTATATTTTTGTCCTTCAGTAGACAAGTCCTCCCAACTTACTGCTTCTCCCTCAGGTATAATAACTTAGAGGTCTTCGGTTTTGTTTTATTGAAAAAACTATACTACTTCAGAGCCGGTCATGTTGGCTCACGCCTGTAATCCCAGCAGTTTGGAGGCTGAGATGGGTGGATCACCTGAGGTCAGGAGTTTGAGACCAGCCTGGCCAACATAGTGAAACCCCATCTCTACTAAAAATACAAAAAATTAGCTGGGTGTGGTGGTGGGCACCTGTAGTCCCAGCTACTAGGGAGGCTGAGGCAGGAGAATTGCCTGAACCTGGGAGGCAGAGGTTTCAGAGAGCCCAGATCATGCTATTGCACTCCAGCCTGGGCAACAAGAGCAAAACTCTGTCTCAAAAAAATAGAAAAAGCAACTATACTGCTTCATAGGTGGTAGTAGCAATAGAATTATAATTGTTTGGCCTAGTTACTTGGATGATTGCTAGTAATGAGAAAGCCTTCACTTCACCAGAAAGTGGCAGGGTTAGCCACAGAGATCATGAAGCAGACCTTGAGCATCCTCAGGTTCTTGAGTATGGCCAACCTGCAGATGAAGTTCAGACTTAGGAATGAAGGTTGAGCAGACCACCACAACTTGTGGCATGCAAACATGTGAAGGGGCAGACAGTTGTAACTGAGGGTCCAAACAGCTATTAGTGAGAGAGATCTCCCAGTGGGAGATCTTCTTGGTTGGTTGACCAGCAAAAGGCTCCTTGAGGACAAACCAGCTGGTGGAGTAGCCATCACACATTCTAGTGTGGAAGGCATTCCTTTTAAGTCGGTGTTTCTCAAATTCTGCACTACTGTTAGCAGGGGCCAGGTGAGTTTTTGTTGTGGGAGGCTACCTGTGCATAGTAGCATGTTTAACAGCATCCTTGGCCTCTACTCACTAGGTGTCAATGGCAACCTCTTTGCCCTAGTTGTGACAACCAAAAATGTCTCCAGGCATTGCTAAATGTTCCCTAGGGGGTAAAGTCACCTCCAGTTAAGAAGCCTTCCTCTAAGATCTCAGGGACAATGGAGCAAACAACCAAAAAAGTGAGCATGTGGGGTCAGTCAGTAGAATGACAGTGGGGGTTCTAGGCAGTTCAGTCTTGGCCAGTTGGCCTCTCAGAAAGCAGAAGTGCAAGACACCTTACCCTCACTGGGCCACATCCTGGTAGAGGGGGTGGAGTAGCTGACTTCCTAAGGATGTGCCAACATCAGAGCAGGAGGAGGAAGAAGCAGAACAGGGTCAGAAACTAACTTACTCACGTACATCTGAAGGAAGACATCCTTGCTGGGATAAATCTTCCAGGGAGGAAGACTGAGGGTAGAGAGGAATCCAACTCAGGGAAAAAATTTAGATCGTGGGTGGAGAGGAGGAAACCTTGCAGCATTTATCTAATGGAGAAGACTCATCAGATCCTAACTAAACGTGTTTTTCCCAAGTTGCAGCATCTGCAGTGACTTGCTGAAACGCCCTTTGATGAGATGGGCTGGAGTTACACGTCATGGTTGTGGAAATTGATTCAGCCAGGCAGTTGATACTGAGAAATCGTCATGAGTGTGCACAGTATAGGAATGTAAGGGTGCTCTTGGAGAGATGAAGCAACTAAGTTGTCAGGGAGGACAGGGCCTAGGAGAGTACTGTGAGACAGAGGTCAGTGCTTTACTAGAAAGCGAGGAAAAGGTAGACCTCAACTTCAAGCCCCATTACCTAAAGTGAGAATGAAATGTCTTCAAATAAGATTGGCTCGGCGAAGTTTCCCTTAAAGGGTGTCTGCAGTTACAGAGAAATGGGTAGGAGTTGGGGAAGGGGAACTCTGAAAACCTTTCTGATGTACGTGAGAGCCATAAAATGGCAATCTGTGAGCAGTGACAGGGAAATCGAAATGAGGGGAATAAATTAAACTCAACTGTAGGAGGCTGTGTATTAGAGGCTCTCTATGGAGGGAATACTGAGCAAGTCCCACTAGTTGAATTTTAAATCCAAAGCTACTTTCTGTGTAGTTCTGGTAGTGTAAAGAAGCCAAAGGAAGTGCCAGTAAGCAGAGAAATCCTATAGTTAGGTGGCACATGGGAATTTTCATCAATCCTCAGATGTATATGAAAGCTACAAAGATAAGCCCCTGGCTTTGTTCAAGAAGATAGACACAGGGCCAGTCACGGTGGCTCGTGCCTGTAATCCCAGCACTTTTCGAGGCTGAGGTGGGTGGATCACTTGAGGTCAGGAGTTCGAGATCATCCTGGCCAACATGGTGAAACCCCATTTCTACTAAAAATAACAAAAATTAGCTGGGCGTAGTGGCATGTGCCTGTAGTCCCAGCTACTCGGGGAGCTGAGGCATGAGAATC
>NW_016107760.1:1257815-1273197 GCF_001604975.1 Cebus imitator
AAAAAAAAAAAAAGAAAAAAAAAGAAGACAGACACAGGGACAGGGCTGATTGATATTCAGCCAAGACGCACCAGTATGGCAGTGCTAGTTGCTAACAGCCAGCATCTGTGTATATTTGTTTGTACTTATACCACACAGAAAACAATGTCCTTGCATGGGGGCACAGATCTTCACCATAATCTGGTAGGATCTGTGGAGGTCAGAGGTGACCTGTAAAATAACAAATGGCAAAAATGGCTTGACCTTGACCCATCTATTACCTCCACCTGGATGGAGGGATGGGCCCAGAGGCACAGAGGGTATTGTGGCTGGTAAAATTTTCTATGATTTGGAGGAAATATTATAGTTATAGATAACACGTATACAGATGTAACAATTATATAGATGTGCCAGGCATCATTCCTTTTTTAAAAAATATTTTTATATTTTTAGTGACAGAGTCTCAACTTTTGTCACACAACTTCAGGCTGAAGTATGGTGGCACAATGATAGCTCACTGCAGCCTCAAATTCCCAGACTCAAGTGATCCTTCCACCTCAGCCTTCCAGAGTGCTGGGATTAAAGGCACCACACCTCCAGGCATCATTCTCTATGCTTTATATACTTGGCTTCATTGAATCCTCACAATTCATACCTGCATTTGCAATTCATACCTGCATTTCACAGGTGAGGAAATGAAGATCTAGCAAGGTAAGTAATGTGCCCAAGGTCCCACAGTTTGGTAAATGACAAAACTGGGATTCTGACTGAGTCAACCTGCTTCAGAATTTGTGCACTTAACAAATATGCTATACGGTAGGGATGCCAAAACTTTCCAGATGAGAATAATCACTGGAGGAAGAGCAGCCAAAATACCCAGGTAGGTATGGGTACCCCTAACTACCCCCCTCACCCAGCAGCATCCCCCCAACCCAACAGTCTCATCTAGAGTCATGGAGCTATAATGAAATAAGCCTGGACGCCATCACGGTAATGGCAGTTCTAATAAAAAGGAAAAAAATCAAAAGATGTTCAAACCAATGGGGAGAGCTGACATTTCCTCTCCTGAAGATATTCCAGCTAAAACTTCAATTCTGAGTTTTGTTTCTACAACAAAGAAAGAGGTGGTGGTGGTGGTAGAGGGATTACTTTCTTTCCAAAAATTAAAACAGTCTGTGTAAATATCCAAAATCATTTCCATGAAAATTCCTCTTCAGGGAGGAGGATGAAGAGAAGTGGGTTACAGGGTTTGAGACACAGTTAGATAGACGGAATAAATTCAGTGTTTGATAGCAGAACAGGTTGATTATAGTTAAATAAAAAAGCACTTTGGGAGGCCGAGGCGGGTGGATCACGAGGTCAAGAGATCGAGACCATCCTGGTCAACAAGGTGAAACCCCATCTCTACTAAAAATACAAAAATTAGCTGGGCATGGTGGTGCGCGCCTGTAGTCCCAGCTACTCAGGAGGCTGAGACAGGAGAATTGCTTGAACCCAGGAGGTGGAGGTTGCAGTGAGCCGAGATCGTGCCATTGCACTCCAGTCTGGGTAACACCGAAATTCTGTCTCAAAAAATAAATAAATAAATAAAAATGTACTTGGGAGATGGATATCTTAAATATCCTGACTTGATCACTACACATTATATACATGTAACAGAATTTCACATATACCCCACAAGTTTGTACAAATAATGTGGATACAATTTTTTTAAAAATCTCTTACATGTGACCTGAACTATATTCAGCTGGCTGTGTAACTACTTGGGAGTTGCTAGGGAAAAAATTGAAAGAAGAAAAATACTTTCTTCTGGAAGTCTTTCATTTTCGTTATCATTTTGAGACAGGGTCTTACTCTGTCACCCATGCTGGAGTGCAGTGGCACAATCTCAGCTCACTGCAACTTCTGCCTCCCAGGCTCAAGTTACCTCCCCACCTCAGCCTCCTGAATAGCTGGGACTACAGGCGCATGCCACCATGCCTGGCTGACTTTTTGTATTTTTAGTAGAGATGAGGTCTTGCTACGTTGCCCAGGCTGGTCTTGAACTCTTGGGCTCAAGTGATCCTCCCACCTTGGCCTCCCACAGTGCTGTGATTAGAGAAGTAAGCCACCATGCCCGGCCTCATCTTCATTTTCCTTGTTCTGATAGGGATAATTTTGTCAACTCCACCCCCTTTTTTCCCCTTTAATCCTCTTTAATTGCATGTGTATTTGTGTCTAGATTTAGTTTGGGATGGGGAGGACATAGTACTATTATATGATGTCATAGTGGCTATGCCACAGAAGAATTCAGAAATAATCCACTGCACGAGCACTATAGGAGCTGGTCAGCTTTGCCCTGAACATAACTCCACAGCTATATTGGCTCAGCCATTGCTTCTCAATCAACATGTTAATTGTTCCAATATATCAGTACTAGGCACTGTTACTCACATTCATCAGAGACATAGATGTCTCTTCTTCAAGGATACAGAATTTGGAAGATTAAGTCTAGTTACTGACAGAAGACTGCTTTTGAATTATCTTTTAGATTATAACATCCCATCTGCATATCTTCCTGTGAAATATTGCCTTGATCATTCATATACCTGGCTCGCAGTGGGTGGTCAATAAATGTGATGGATGAATGAATGGTCTGCAATTTCCACACTGCAGCCTTTACCTTCTCATATGATAGTTTTCACTGATTTTCTATTAAAGGCACATGCAGTCAGCAGGCAGGATGAAAACTCTAGAGCCCCTAAGACTCAATCCTAGGAGAGCTATTAAAGCAGTGATTATTGCAAAACACTATGGTATACAAAGAATGAGACTTCTTGGTCATGCCCGGTGGCTCATGCCTGTAATTCCAGCACTTTGGGAGGACGAGGCAGGTGATCACTTGAGGTCAGAAGTTCAAGACCAGCCTGGCCAACATGGAGAAACCCTGTTTCTACCAAAAATACAAAAATTAGCTGGGCATGGTGGCATGCGCCTGTAATCCTAGCCACTTGAGAGGCTGAGGCAGGAGAATCGCCTGAACCTGGGAGGCAGAGGTTGCAGTGAGCTGAAATCCCATCATTGCACTCCAACCTGGGGGACAAGAGTGAGACTTCATCTCAAAAAAAAAAAAAGAGAGACTTGTTGATCAGAAATTGACTGAAGTTGGCTCTAAAAGTTTTCTATCAGCTGGGTGCAGTGGCACACACCTGTAATCCCAGCACTTTGGGAGGCCAAGGCAGGTGGATCACCTGAGGTCAGGAGTTTGAGACCAGCTTGGCCAACATGGTGAAACTCACATTTTCATGGTGAAAATACAAAAAATTAGCCAGGTGTGGTTGTGGGCACCTGTAATCCCAGTTACTTGGGAGGCTGAGGCAGGAGAATCTCTTGAACCTGGGAGACAGAGGTTGCAGTGAGCCAAGATAGCACCACTGCACTCCAGCCTGGGGGACAACAGTGAGATTTCGTCTCAAAAGAAGTTTACTATCAGGAGAATGAAGAAAATTGAGCATAAGTTTTCTGGATAAAAAAAAAAAAAGCTGATTTAACTTGGCTTGAGTCTAAGATCAAAATAGGATGATAGAGAGTCTGAGAGAAACCATATAGAGAATGTTAGCTGATTTTATATGCACTTTATTATTTTTGCTTTGCATATCCTGTGTACTACAGATTGGTTTTAATTGTTGGAATTCATATAATGATAAAAATGAAGAAGTTATTTTTTTTAACTTCCTGTGAAAAACTTGGCCTAAAGTACTTCCTCAACATACACACACTAGTTCCTACTACCCATCCTTCAAAGCTCTATTCATGCCCTGTTTCGTTCATGAAGCCTTTTTTAGTCTACATCTAGACTTTTCAAGCACTTGTAACTACCACTGATTTGGTATTATCAGACTTCTTCATAATATTTTTTTTTTTTTTTGAGACGGAGTCTTGTTCTGTTGCCCAGGCTGGAGTGCAGTGGTATGATATTGGCTCACTGCAACCTCTGCCTCCCAGGTTCAAGTGATTCTTCTGCCTTAGCCCCTCTCCCATCCCCTGTAGCCAGAATTACAGGCGTGCTACCACTCCCAGGTAATTTTTGTATTTTTAGTAGAGAGTAGAGATGGGGTTTCACCATGTCTTCCAGGCTGGTCTTGAACTCCTGATCTCAGGTGATCTAACCACCTTGGACTCCCAAAGTGCTGGGATTACAGGCATGAGCCATCGTGCCCCACCCATAATATCTTTTTAATGTGACTATTTGTTATCTCTCTCAACCAGAATCTCTCTGAGTTCTGGGATATCTGCCCACAATGCCTTGCACATAATAAAGGTTCCAGAGGTGCTGTTTATCTAAACTAGCTTTATTTCCATGAGACTGCTCAAGCACTTATCCTGTGCTAGGTTCTGGGGAAACAGAGGTGAAAAATTCAGATCCAGAGTCTACCCATATGGAGGTTACCTTTTAAATGAAAAAGTGGAAAAGATTAACCCTTTTTAGTCTCTAGAAAGTTGTGAGAAGTTGAAGCAAAAGACCAAAGGAAAAAGTAGAGTTGAAAGTAATAGACTATAAATCAGGATATTATGGCCTCATCTCTAATTTCCTGTGTGTCTTGAGTGCATTCTTAACCATTTATATATCCATTTCCCTATATGTGATACAGGATTCACATGAAGAATTGATTCCTATATGACAGATATAAGGAGACTTTAATCAGAAAATAGATGCAAATCATGTTGGAGGAAACTTTCTGAACCAGAGAAAAAGCATCCATGAAAAACCCACAGCTAACACCATACTGAAAGGTGAAAGATTGAAAGCTTTATCCCAAAGATCAGGAATAAGAGAAGACTATCTGCAATTCTGCTATTCAGTATTGTACAGGAAGTTCTGCCTAGCTTCTAGGTAAGAAAACGAAATAAAAGACATTAAGATTTTTTAAAAAAGTAAAACTGTTTATATGAAATGTCCAGAACAGGTAAACCTTGTAGGGACAGAAAGTAGATTAGGGGTTTCCAGGGCCTGGGGGATGATGGCTGGTAGGAGTGACTGCTAATGAGTTTGAGGTCTCTTTCAGGTGATAAAAATGTTTTCAATTGTGGTGATACTTGCACAACTCTGTCGATGGAATTTTAAAAAGATATTGAATTGTGTACTTTAAGTGGGTAAATTTTATGGTATGTGAATTATATCTCAATAAAAAGGAAAAACACAGAAAAAAAAAAAAAAGAACATTGGAAAAGTTTTTTTAAGACAGAATTTCCCTCTTGTTGCCCAGGCTGGAGTGCAGTGGTGCAATCTTGGCTTACCGCAACCTCCACATCTTGGGATCAAGCGATTCTCCTGCCTCTGCCTCGGCCTCCTGAGTAGCTGGGATTATAGGCATGCACCACCATGCCTGGCTAATTTTGTATTTTTAGTAAAGACAGGGTTTCTCCATGTTGGTCAGGCTGGTCTTGAACTCCCGACCTCAGGTGATCCGCCTGCCTCAACCTCCCAAAATGCTGGGATTACAGGTGTGAGCCTCTGTGCATAGTTTGAACAAACATACATACAGTTTTTTTAGAGAATGACCATTAAGTGCTTAGGGACTAGCAAAAACAGATAAATAAAGCGCTCTTACTGACCAACTCCCAAGATAGGGGTATAGCCTTGTTATACAAACCCACTGCCCATCCACAACCAACTTTTACTCTTTTCCTTTGTCTTTGATAGCTAAACTAATGTACTGTTAGAAAAAGACTGAGACTAAAGGTAGCCCAACAATTTAGAGATCAGAAGCCCAAGACATATGTCTAATTATTAATGTTTTGAAGAGTTTGGAAATTCCTGTTACTCCATCACATCACTCAGGTTTTTCCTCTCAGAGAAAGCTAATATTTATAATAAAAAGCTTAGGTTTGAGTGACACTTAATTTACCCATGGAAAAACGTGCACATGTACCCCCAAACCTAAAAGTTAGAAGAAAAAAAGATACAAAATGATTTTCTTAATGTGGGTTCTTATTACAATGACCTATCTAGTTTGTTAATTAGAGTCATCTCTAGTTCTATGATGATGTGTTGTTGGTCAAGGATATTACCACCACTGCTGCTTTCTGTTTTACTTTTGAAAATGAGTAATATTTTGATAGGCAGCCAAATCATATAAATACAGTAGGGACAACAATCCCATCTATATACGTGATGCCATTGGTGACAACTGGTTATTAGGAAAATTTACATGGAATTTCTTATTTTCTCTACGGTTTTTCACTGTAGTGATAAATTAACACTACCAAGGGTGACTTAATCACATTTCACAGCATGTTTGAAGACAACTTCAAAAACAACTTCCAGGGGAAATTGGACTTGAGCTTAACTGCAAAACAATCAGTATAGCAGAAATGTATTATTTGGTGTGAATTAATTGGTAGAGGACAAATCACTTCAAGAAATCATTAAACTATATGCAATGCCTAATACATGCAGTATTTAAAAAACAGATTTACCTAGGTTCCTCTATTCGAGTCCACCTTGTTCTCTACAGCCTGCTACCTTTAATCTGAAAGTTGGAAAAATAAATCTAGTGAACTTTTGTCATGACATGGCAAACTCACTGGCCATAGGATACAAAAATTATCTTTCACATTTCTTTTTTTTTTCCCTTGGCCATACAATGAGTCTTATCTAATTTTCCCATGTAATGTCTCTGGGACTCATCCTTTCTTCTCCATTCTTGTCATATTACTCACATCTAGGGGTTTATTGACTCTAGTTTATTGCAATATCCACGTAACTGGTTTCCTAATTTCCATCTCTCTCTACTTCAAATATATCTGGCAGCAAGATAAAAGATTACATTTCTGAAAAATAACATTTAATTAAGTAATCTCTCCATTAAAAAACCTTGGCTAGCTCTCCCATGCCTACTGAGTAAACTCCAAATACCATT
Source organism: Cebus imitator (assembly GCF_001604975.1). Classification (NCBI taxonomy): domain Eukaryota; kingdom Metazoa; phylum Chordata; class Mammalia; order Primates; family Cebidae; genus Cebus; species Cebus imitator. Next base: position 1,264,697 of record NW_016107760.1, read on the forward strand.
AGCCTGGTATTTAAGGCCTTCCAAAATCTCGGTCCAAACATTTTTTTTTTTTTTTTTTTCAGACATAATCTCGTTCTGCCACCCAGGCTGGAGTGCAGTGGTGCGATCTTGGCTCATTGCAAACTCCACCTCCTGGGATCAAGTGATTCTTGAGACTCAGCCTCCTGAGTAGCTGGGATTACAGATGTGTGCCACCATGCCTGGCTAATTTTTTTAGTATTTTTAATAGAGACAGTGTTTTGCCATGTTGGCTAAGCTAGTCTTGAACTCCTGGGCTCAAGCGATCCGCCTGCCTCAGCCTCCCAAAGTGCTGGGATTACACGCATGATCCCCTGAGCCCAGCCTGTATTTTCTAGATTTATCATCTACCACCTCTTGGACAAAACTGTTTTCTTTATCATCCCCTGAACCTCCACAAATTATTTTTGCACCTTTGCTTATGATGTTTCTCCTGCCTAGAATACCCTACTCCATCTTTGGAAGCCTGTTCAAAGCTTAACTTTTCTTCACTAAATTCTCCCTGAACGTTTACAATTCACAGTGATCTCTCCTTCTTTGAATGTGATTTTAGTTATAAATGGTGTCATTCATTTGGCAATATATGACTTTTCCTGTCATACATGGCTAATTCTATACTATTTAATTTTGTGTGTCTTGCTTCCTCAACTAGACTGCAAGCTCCTTGGGAATAGGGGCCATTTATTACATTAAAAAATCTGCCCACAGTGCATATTGCTGTGCTAGGGCCATGACAGGGACTAGTTACAGACAGAAGAGCACTGGAGTCTCCCCAAGTTGCCTCACTCTCAGATTGCATCATTTACTAGAGATGACCATTCCTCACACATACATACCAAACATAATCACTTTAAAGGTGAAATTAACTCTGTAGGTTACTCCAAGATATTAAGGAATTATAAACTGCCTTAGAAACATTTGTGAGTCCCCTATTAAAATCCCAAACTAACTTTTAATAAATAAGTTCATGTTCCTCTGAAAGCTTAAAAATGACATATAAAGAAAAATGGCCCCCCAAAAAAGTAAAAAGAAAAATGGCCAGGCCAAAAAAAGTAAAAAGAAAAATGGCCAGGCCAGGAGCATAATCCCTAGGATTTACATGATCACAAAGTGCTCAAAAAGCCAAGGCTCTGTGTAATCCAGTGATATTTGGTGACTGTTTTTTCATCTGTAAAACTGGCTAAACCACATAAGGAAAATAAGTGTAGGCCAGGCATGGTGGCTCACGCATGTAATCCCAACACTTTGGGAGGCCAAGGCAGGCAGATCACTTGAGGTCAAAATTTCGACACCAGCCTGGCCAATATGGTGAAACCCTGTCTCTACTAAAAATACAAAAATTAGCCAGGTGTGGTGGTGCACCCCTGTAGTCCCAGCTACTTGGGAGGCTGAGGCAGGAGAATCGCTTGAACTCAGGAAGTGGAGGTTGCAGTGAGTCAAGATTGCACCACTGCACTCCAGCCTGGGCATCACAGCGAGGCTCCAACTCAAGGGGAAAAAAAAAGTCTAGAACTTGAAGTTCCCATAGAAGGCAGCCAAAATGATATGGATACATCAAGCTAAAAATGTCATTCACATCTTGGTTTCTCCTGAATTATTTAGGCAATCTGAGATTTCTTCATAGATAGAAATATAATCCCAAGCTAGCAGTTGCCAAATCTGTGGTGGTTATATACCTTGACCCAAGACATGCTGCAACCATCAAGTTCTAATTAAAATGTTTATTAATCTTATAATTGAAGAAAATAATCATTACATAACTCCTACCTCAGAATGCTATCAAAGCTTTGAAGTTCTGTGGGATGTACTGACTGCAATCTCAGAAATGTTTTGTTTAGCTTTGTGGATGACTCCAGATGAAGTTTTGGCAACAAATGCTGCTTGCCCTATATAAATCCCTTGGATAACTTGTATATAGAAGGGAAACCTAGTAGATTACCTAGCATCGTCAGATCAAAACTGCAAGGAATAGTAAGCTTGATACACACACACACACACACACACACACACACACACACACACTTTTTTTTTTTTGAGAGGGAGTCTTGCTCTGTTGCCCAGGCTGGAGTGCAATGGCACAATCTCAGCTCACTGCAACCTCCGCCTCCTGGATTCAAACGATTCTCCTGCCTCAGCCTCCTGAGTAGCTGGGATTACAGGCGCATGCCACCATGCCCAACTAATTTTTGTATTTTTAGTAGAGATGGGGTTTCACCATGTTGGTCAGACTGGTCTCGAGCTCCTGACCTCGTGATCTGCCCGCCTTGGCCTCCCAAAGTGCTGGGATTACAGGCATAGCCTATTTATAAGTATATCCTTTCCTTTTGAAATTTTTCTGTTGGTTCCTTTAGCCCATCCTTGACTACTGGTTGGCAAAGATTCAAATGATATCCCCATTTGATAGATGGATAAATATCTGTGTATTATGGAAATATTACCAGTTTTCTTCTCCTCATACCAAGGATTAGTATGATAATGAATTGAGCTTCTTGTCAAGAAAAATGCCAAGTTCAAAGTATTATTTCTTTCACTTCTAATTACAAATAAGTTTTACCTTTTATTGTATTTCATTATACAATTTTACATAGTACCATTATTTTAAGCAATAATTAAGCAAATTGAACTACTGTTTTTGAGCTCTACTTTTCAGCATATAGATTTATCTAAAAAAGTACAAACCAAGCACAGTGGTGCAATTTTCCAGGCACTTTCAAGTTGCTTAAATATTTACAAATATGTAAGCACCCTGTTGGAATGCATGAAAATTTTGGTGTCAAGAAGAAACACTCCATGTATGTCAAATCTTTAAATTTTAACATTTGCACAGCTCCAAATATTCCTGAGAAAAGTCAGTCTCATTGTCATGTACATCTGCATTTCCTCACACTTCAGTGTATCTTGGGGAACCATAACCTCGGTCACTCGATGTACCACTAATTGCACAAAATACATGTAATGTGTTGCTCATCCAGGGAGAATGCATTGTATCTTCTTGTAATATCTAAAACAAAAGAAATCAGCATGGTTATCATGAGGCAAAATAGCCACTGCCAAAAAAAAAGAATGTGTATATGAAATTACAGGCGTATTTCAATTTATCACTGACACTTAGCTATTTAAAAAGACAGAAAGCAGAGAGAGCAAAGAATAACATTACCGACTTAAGTCTTCAAAGCTGTATTACAAAGGCAGCATATCAAAAAAAGCAGAAAAGATCTAGTTACTCATTAAGATAAAGATTGTAAAATGCAAAATTCAATAAAAAGCAAGAAGTAACGCATCTTTAAAATATTTTTTAACAGATGGTCATAACAAGAGCTCTAACAGTAGACTCTGATATGAGTTTATGAATCATCTTCTAACACAGTGGTTCTCGGAATCAGCTATTGGACTTCTGAAACATGTAGATACCCATGCTCCTTCTCTGGAGACTTGAAAATAATACTAAATGAAGATAAAAGTCTTAAGTGCATATTTCTAAAGACACACTATAATTGTATAAGTTAATTGACGCAGAAGATTTTTCTTGGAAAGGAAGAACTTCATAAATATAAAATATAATTATATTCCAATAAGTATATAAACATAGACATTCATATTAGTTTAAATATTTTAAAAATAATCCATTTTGTGTAATCCAAAGAAAAAGCAACGTAAGTCTTGTGCTTAAAGTAGATGGAGGAAAAAAACAGAGTATATACATTATATCCAATCTCTTTACCATAAAGTCCTAACTTAGATCTCAAGCTTTCAATAGTTGGTTCTCAAGTTAGTTGTGAAACTTCAGTATTAAGCCCACAGATTGATTTATAGTGGCAGTACTGAGACATATCATTTGTGTTGCTATAAATCATAAGGTTTAAATGAAATTTATAATAGAGAAATTTCCTCTTACAAAAATATTAACTCATGACACTAATCTGAAAGCGTACTAGAATGTTAAGAGACGAATAACTGATTATGCCTGTCAGATGTGACAGGCCAGGAGGGTACTTATTGCTAAGAAATTATGAAACATACCAAACAGATGCTACAATGACCACCCCCAACTCTAAGAAACCTGCAATTAATAGATTTATGATAATATAAATGCTTTTAAAAATCAAAAGCAGCCAGGCATGGTGGCTCATGCCTGTAATCCCAGCACTTTGGGAGGTTGAGGCGGAAGGATCACGAGGTTAGGAGATCGAGACCATCCTGGCTAACATGGTGAAACCCTGTCTCTACTTTTAGTACTTTTAAAACAAAAAATTAGTTGGGCGTGGTGGCATGTGCCTGTAGTCCCAGCTACTCAGGATGCTGAGGCAGGAGAATCACTTGAACCTGGGAGGTGGAGATTGCAGTGAGCTGAGATTGCACCACGGCACTCCAGCCTGGGTGACAGAGTGAGACTCCATTTTAAAAAAAAAAAAAAAAATCAAAAGCTTGAAGAAGTTTTTGAAAGGACTATATATTCTGGTATTCTGTAACAGACTACACTGAAAAGGGACAAGGAATATCCACCCATGTCTTTTTATCAAGTAATCATTTATGGAGCTCAAGAGAATATCTCAAATTTCAGTACACATTAACACTTTGTCTTATTTTTCAGTATTAACATATGCCTCAAAGTATATGACTACAAGGTGGCTCTCTTTTATATGAAACTCAGTTCACTGTAAAGTCAACATTTGCCAAAAGTGAGGCACACCCAAATATGGTTCCTAATGACAGGATGGCTTGCATAAAGATAAGCCAATACAAGCTAAGAGTTTTCTTGGTTAGCTATCAACATATAATATTAAGAGTCTAAAATATTGGTCTCTATAATGAAGAGAAATAAGCTATCCTTTTTGGGAATAACTGATACAGACAAGTGGGAAATACGACAGATTTGAAAAATCCATGCTTTGAAAGGAAAACAAAATTTTATAAAATGACCAGTCAGAATATCTTGATCACAGTAATAACAGTAAATTGAATCATTTGTTTTCAATTTGAATAATTCAGAGTTCAACACTAGGTCATGCAGCTGCATGCAAATGAAATAACTGTAATATAGTAGATACTCGTTTAAAACAGCATGTGCAATGGTTTTATATCTTTTGTGAAGGAGGAATTTCTGCTGCTTTTTCTATGCATTACGAGGAATAGAAACTAATCAACTGAATAGTTTCTAAAAACAAAGTATATTATCTATTTGATAACGGTATACCTCAGAACAGTTCACCCTCTTGCTTCTAATGACATTGGAGCGCAAAGAACAGAATGATTTCTTACTGATAGTTACATCACTAACCACTTTTTAGGTAATTGTTGCAAATTTGATTTGTATTCTATCACTTAAATGATTAAAGATAATATGAAAAAAATTTAAAATATAGACGTAATAACTTTAAGGTTATGCATTTTGAACCAATACATTTTGCTAAGCAACAATTTCGGGACCCACAAATCATGTTTTCATTTTCAGTCACCCTAATACTTGCCTGCTCATGGATAATGTCCGATAATTCTTTTACCATCTCTCTGAAATTTGACTTTAGCCCTTCATGGTATTCAACTTGATCTTCTTTAATGAGCCGCTCATTTAGTTCAAGTGCAATGCTGCATGCTTGTATGAATTTCCTATGGATGAATATCAAAGATAAAGGTTTTTGTATTTATTCTTAGGAAGTCTCACTGACAATCCATTTGATAACTCAGTTTAGCCATGGCTTGCCTAGAAGGAAGATCAGAATCTTATATTTTCTCACTGTGCATTTGTTAATGTCTCTTCCTAAGTTTGAAATGCCTTCTTTCCCTTCCACATTTGCCCTGTGATTTCGTTTCTTATCTCCTTTAAGACCTGGCTCCAGACACATACTCTCTGGAAAGCCTACTTGCTCAATCATTTACTTGGCATTCTATCAGCTCAGGTTGTGCTGACATTAATTTGCACCTGTAGATAATGAGTCATTCATTTAAAAAGAATTTATTTTGAGCTTACTATGTGGCTAGTACAGTGCTGCATGCTACAGGTATGAAGGATCTTCCCCGGGATGATAAGAAGGAGAACAGAGAGTTGATGACCTATCATAAAAGTTTTTTTCCATTATTTCATGTGTTTATGTTTAATGTCCACAATCAGACTGTAGGTCTTAGAGGACAAAGTACCTTATTGTCCATTTGTTTTATATCCTTGTCATAGCAACTAATAGTCTTTTGCATGTATCAAGCTAATGCCTGATAAATACTGGTGAATATATTACTACTGGTTACTCTGCATCCTGGAACAGCTGATAAAACACAGACAGGAAAAGTAAACAAAGTAAGTTGAGAGCAAATGAATGGATTGGTTATCATCTTTCTCCCTAGTCCATATTACTCAACTGTTTCTCTTCTTCTGAATGAAAACTTTTCTATATTAAAGATATTTCTGTAATAGAAGAGCATTTATACATGGCTTAGCTTTCAGAGCTGCTCACTGAAGACAAGATATTGCATGCCCTAGATTGGCAGAGTCCAAGTGTAAGTAAGGACAGGGGATTGGAGTGAGCCTATGCAATCTTTCCTGCCTCACTTTTATTCCTACCCCAAATGGTCTGAAATGCTGTAACAGGAGGTCAATTGGGTGAAGAAGGAAAGCACATAAGGAACATAAGCTTGTGTTTGCGTCACTTAAAATATCCAAAGCAATATATAGTAAACTGGCATATTTAATCTCTTGGGTCACTAGGGTATTGTTAATGTCCTGCAGGATGAAACAGATGACACATTTTCTCATTCCTCAAAGTGCCATTAGGAGGTCACTTAGATATTATAAAAGACCACAGAGAATGCCCCTTTTTGGAGAGGTATTATTTGGCACATATTTTGTTGTTTTTTCAAAGAAGAAAATAGAGAAAAAGAATACGGGTCTAATCTGAAAACTATAGAACACTTACCTAAACATGTCTTTCAACTCACTCACTTTCTTAGGTGGATACTTGCTAGCTTGGCTGTCATTTAAGAAAGCCCTTGCATACGCTAATGGACCAGCATTGACCTACATTACAAAAGAAGAAAAATGAGAGTGTTAAAGAAGTTTTGGCATTTCTCCTTTTTATTAAAAACTCAAAATATACAAGAAATCCATATCTGAGAAATATATGCTTATTACAAGTTTATTTCAAAAAAAAACCATTAACTAAAGAAAATAATCTACAAAGATGATATTCCAGTAAGTTAGTGATTTCTGATATGTACATACAGGGCTTTACTACAGTCATCAGACTTATGTTAAAGTCCTCTGACATAACACAAAACTTACAAAAGTTCAATGTAATACCTTCATTAAGTGAACAAAAAATAAGGCACAGGTTTTTGCCCTCAGTATGTGCGCAACACACAATTACAATTAATGCTTGCTCTGTGCCCTTATAAAAGCAAAAGAAACATGAAGAAACATTTAATACATTCTGGGCAACCAACATACCTGCACAGAAACACAGCCCTGCAATTTAAGTTGGAGCTGAATCATGTCCACGTCAGCAGAGGAGCAAAGCTTTTGCAGCTCTGCAGTTTTATCTTTTATTTCATCGGTGGCAACGTCAATTGGTTTTAAATTAATCTGCTGTTCACAAGTAATAGGAATCCTCTTCTTCACATAGGGAAATGAGTTTGAAGCTATTAAAATGTTAAGATTGATTTACTGTCTTTAAAAAATCATTTGTTCAAACAGCCAAATTAAAGAAAAAACTCTATTGTGCTTAACTCTCCCCACGCTTTATCTAGAAGATGACTTAGGGTCCCATATAGTACTTCAGGATTGACAGAGAACTTCTCTTTATGAGACACCTCTGGGCAATCATGGATGACATACGGGAAAATGATGGTTTATCACATGGTCGTGCTTGTGCAAACTTGTAACTGAACAGCAGAACAAAGAATGATTAAAATTTCAGTTATATGTTCCAGCTGGCCAGCTGCTACTTGTGTATACTGAAAAAGACCAAGACAAATAAGAAGTTAACATGCAGGGTTGTACTTACTTGTCAAGATTGTACGGCGTTTGCACTGTTCTTCTATACAGCCCTGTTTTTTTCCTGATAAAGTGTAAGGAGCCTCAAAAACAAATCTGCTGATATTATGATTTCTTTCAAACTCAGTCTTTCTTTCTGTGAGTTCTTTGTCATCAATGTAAGGCTTCACATAAGTAACTTGTATATGAGCATATTTTGGATCAAGCTCTTTGGCATTTACCTATAAAATAAGAAAGATCTTTTTTTTCTTTTAATTCAATGGAAGGGAAAAGGAGATATAGGTAACCTACTAACTTCTTAGAGACCAAGTGAGGAACATTGCCATTATAATTATTTTTCCAATCAAGGAGGTCTTCATTCTTCTTTTTAAAACTCACTTCTGATTATAAAGAAGTTACAAGGCCGGGCGCGGTGGCTCAAGCCTGTAATCCCAGCACTTTGGGAGGCCGAGGCGGGTGGATCACGAGGTCAAGAGATCGAGACCATCCTGGTCAACATGGT
>NW_016107760.1:1273832-1290855 GCF_001604975.1 Cebus imitator
ATATTTTTATATATTTCCTTCTAATCTTTCTTCTATGCATATGTATTCAGAAAATGTTTTAATTGTGCATTATGTGATTTATACCTCAATGAAAACATAGGTATCATTGTTTGTTTGTTTGTTTATTTCGAGATGGAGTCTTGCTCTGTTGCCCAGGCTTGAGTACAGTGTGTGATCATGTCTCACTGCAGTTTCAGCCTCCTGGGCTCAAGTGATCCTCCCACTTCGGATTCCCATGTAGCTGGGACTACAGACATGCACTACTAAACCTGGCTAATTTTAAAATTTTTTTGTAGAGTTGAGGTCTCCCTATGTTGCTAAGGCTGGCCTGAAACTCCTGGGCTCAAGTGATCCTCCTGCCTCAGCCTCCTAGTATTGGGATTATAGGCATGAGTCACCATATATGGCCAATGGTTTATACTGTAGTTACTGACATTACTTTTAATGGCTACATGGATAAACATGACTTATTGGACCATTCTCTCATTAATGGAGACTTAAGCTGTTTTCCAACTTTTTGCTGTTGTAAATGTTTTGATGAACATCCTTGTATTTACAACTGTGTGCATTTTGTTCCTGATTTTTTTTCCTTAGGATAAATTTCTAGAAAAGAAATTGTTTGATTAAAAGATTTACATGGGGCCAGGTGCAGTGGTTCATGCCTGTAATCCCAGGGCTTTGGGAGGCCAAGACATGAGGATTCCTTGCCCAGGATTTTGAGATCAGCCTGGGCAACACAGCAAGATCCTGTCTCTACAAAACATAAAAAAAAAAATTAGCTGGGGTGTGGTAGGACATACCTGTAGTCCCACCTATTTAGGAGGCCAAGACAGGAGGATCGCTTGAGGCCAGCCTGGACAGTTTGAGACCAGCCTGGGCAACATAGTGAGACCCCGTCTCTACAAAAAAAAAAAATCCCACAAGGAACAAAAATTAACCAGCTGTGGTGGTGCACACCTGTAGTCCTAGCTACTCAAGATGCTGAGGTGGGAGGATCACTTGAACCCAGGAGGTCAAGGCTGCTGTGAGCTGTGATTGTGCCACAGCACTGCAGCCTGGGTGACAGAGCCAGACCCCGTCTCAAAAAAAAAAAAATAAAGAGCGGCCGGGTGCAATGGCTCAGGCTTGTGATCCCAGCACTTTGGGAGGCTGAAGTGGGTGGATCACTTGAAGGAGTTCGAGACCATCCTGGCCAACATGGTGAAACCCTGTCTCTACTAAAAATACAATAATTGGCCAGGCATGGTGGTGGGTGCCTGTAATCCCAGCTACTTGGGAGGCTGAGGCAGGAGAATTGCTTAAACCTGGGAGGCAGAGGTTGCAGTGAGCCAAGATAGCACCACTGCACTCCAGCCTGGGTGACAGAGTGAGACCCTGTTTTGAAAAAAATAAAATTAAAAGAAAAAAAGTATACGTTGTGATCGGTTCATATGGACATTTATAAATCTCTCGTGCTTTTTAATGCCTAGGTGGTTATATCCATTATATGGGTAATACCACCATTTCTTTAGCCATACGGACGTTTAGACTGCTTCCAGGTTTTTGCTATATAAATTTTGTGGCAGCAAACAACTTTAAACATATATCTTTATATGTGTACATCTACAAGATAAAATATTAAATGTGAAATTGTGCACATATATATATGGTGGCTCATGCGTGTAATCCCAGAACTTTAGGAGGCTGAGGCGGGTGGATCACCTGAGGTCAGGAGTTGGAGACCAGCCTGGCCAACATGGAGAAACCCCGTCTCTACTAAAAATACGAAAAATTAGCCGGGCGTGGTGGTACGTGCCTGTAATCCCAGCTACTTGGAAGGCTGAGGTAGGAGAATCACTTGAACCCGGGAGGCAGAGGTTGTGGTAAGCTGAGATTGCACCATTGCACTCCAGCCTGGGAAACAAGAGCAAAACTCCATCTCTCCCCATACACACACAAAAAATCAGCTCTATGCTGGGCATGGTGGCTCACGCCTGTAATCCCAACACTTTGGGAGACTGGGGCAGGCAGATCATGAGGTCAAGAGATTGAGACCATCCTGGCCAAGATGGTGAAACTCTCTACTAAAAATACAAAAATTAGCTGGGTGTGGTGGTGGGTGTCTGTAATCCCAGCTACTCAGGAGGCTGAGGCAGAATAGCTGGAACCCGGGAGGCAGAGGTTGTAGTGAGCCGAGATCGTGCCACTGCACTCCAGCCTGGCGACAGAGCGAGACTCTGTCTCAAAAAAAAAAAAAAAAAAAAAAATCAGCTCTAAGCCTGGGTACACCCAAGGCAACTAAGGACAGTTAGGTATTCCTACAATGCTTCCCCAAAATCCTGTCTATAGGGAACTATGCATTTTCTAGGAAAGGGCCTCTCTTGCTGTAATATAAGCTTTCTCACTCTGCCTTGGCAGGGCCTAGTGGGATGGAGAACCTTTAGAGTAAGGCTCAAGGTTCCCTTCTAAACCTATTTCATTGCAAATGTTAACTACGGTCACTATTACTGAACTACGGATATCTTAGAATAAACTGTGTGCCCCAAGATGATTTTAATCATGATGTAATGGAAACTCATGATGTATAATAGCATTTACAATAATATCTAACCTTTAGTGAGCACTCTACTTTCTGTTATTATTAGTGAATGCTTTTTATATACCAGGAAAGTGATTATACTTTCCATATATTATCTCTTTTAATCCATACAACAACCTCATGAGGAAAATACTATTATCTCCATTTTATTACTAAGAACAATGAAGCACAGAGAGGTTAAGTAACTTTCCCATGGTCACACAGCTAGTGAGTGGCAGAGAGTAGAGATTTGAAACTTGGTATCTCTGCCTCCAAAGCCCCTGTTCCTTTCTTTTATTATCTGAAAGTCTCAATTTTCATGCTTCTCCATCAGCTAAAAAAGGGAAAAGTCAGAAGCAATGTGTAATGCCTGGAACTAACAAATAATTTCAAAATGTAGGACATGTGTTACCTTGTCTGAATCCTGAATTATTTTGACATTCTCTGTACCAAATTTTTCACCATAAAGTTTAACAAGTCTCAAGGAAATTTCTGAGAGGCCAGTGAGCTTTGGTTCTTTATAGATGTACTCCTTTCCATCTTCTTCTTCAAAAAAAGACTATTACAAAGTTAAACAAATAATAATTTATAAATAATATGAGCAAACACATTTAAAGAAAATCTAAATAATTAGTAATCATATATTTGAAATACATTTTGAATAATATTACTAAAAGTTCCATGCATGAATTACCCTTTTAACTTCAAATTTCAAATTCCTGATAATTTTCAAATTTATAATCATATAAACATGTGGACTGAGGAAGATTTCCAAACTAGATTTTTTTTCCTTCCCTGTACACTTACCTGTTTTTTCCTTGAAAGTTTTAACTACTATATATTTAATATGTACTTAAAAAGCTTAACAGAAAGTGAAACTAACAGAAATAAAAATCTCTGTTGCACTTTGACCTGAAGGATTTAGATATGAGAACCAAAGTCAACTTTAAACATACAAAAGAGGCTCCCTGCTGTTGTGATAGGCACTCCGTCTGGACAGAATCATGGCTGCTACAGTAAACCAGTAATTCAAAGGCGAATATTTAAAAAGGAAAACTTTATGTACTCAAGTATACTTACTTGGCCATAAAAAGCAACTCTGAAGAAAGTGCCTAAAAGTCTTTTCTTTGTATGCATAACTTCCAGAATTTTTGTATAAGCTCCATGAAGAGTTCTATAAACTTGAGTAAGTTTCTGAAAAACGAAAATATACAAATCAGCTTTGTTTTTTGGTTAATTACTAAATGTCTTCAAGATGAATGTACAAGGATAAAAAGGACCAGTACGTTCTTTCCAAAATGGTCTTGGTGAGGCCTTTCATACTCATCTCCCTTTGTAACAATTAGACAAAGTCCTCAACAACTTTAGATCTAAGAGTATAATTTAAAATGGTAAAATAACACTGCGTTTCTTTTTTTAAAAATTTCTTCTAAAAAACACATGGGATACATGTGCAGAATGTGCAGGTCTGTTACACATAGGTATATGTGTACCATGGTGGTTTGCTGCACTTATTGACCCATCCTCTAAATTCCTTCCCCTCACCCCCCCAGCCCCCAACAAGCCCAGTGTGTGGTGTTCCCCGCTCCGTGTCCATGCATTTTCATTGTTCAACTCCCCCTTATGAGTGAAAACATGCGGTATGTGGTTTTCTGTTCTTGAATAACATTGTATTTCTTAATATCATGCTTCATTTTATTCACATCTCAATGGAAATTTTTAATTTTGAAATACTGTATTATCAACTACTATTTTCTTTCTTTTTTTTTTTGAGACGGAGTTTTGCTGGCCGGGCACGGTGGCTCAAGCCTGTAATCCCAGCACTTTGGGAGGCCGAGGCGGGTGGATCACAAGGTCAAGAGATCAAGACCATCCTGGTCAACATGGTGAAACCCCGTCTCTACTAAAAATACAAAAAATTAGCTGGGCATGGTGGCACGTGCCTGTAATCCCAGCTACTCAGGAGGCTGAGGCAGGAGAATTGCCTGAACCCAGGAGGCGGAGGTTGCGGTGAGCCGAGATCGCGCCATTGCACTCCAGCCTGGGTAACAAGATCAACTACTATTTTCTACAGGGTCTGAATATTTTTAACTGAAAGGACAGCCAAATGCTTTGCTTGAGCCCTCAGGTAGACAGATATGAGAATAAACAATCCATGTATTTAAAGAGGAAAATAAAATGCAAATATAGAAGTAAGTAGGCTGCGCACAGTGGCTCATGCCTATAATCCCAGCACTTTGGGAGGCCAAGGCGGGCGGATCTTGAGGTCAGGAGTTTGAGACGAGTCTGGCCAACATAGTGAAACCCTGTCACTACTGAAAATACAAAATTTAGCCTACTGTGGTGGCGGGCGCCCATAATCCCAGCTACTTGGGAGGCTGAGGCAAGAAGAATCGCTTGAACCTGGGAGGTGGAGGTTCGAGACTGTCTCAAAAGAAAAAAAAAATTAGTAATGGTACAAGCTGCATTGAGGGCTGCTTTTATGCAAGTTAACAGACATTTCCAAAGGATATGTTTTTCTGCACTTCCAGAAAAAGAGAGCACATTGTGCAAAGAACATTATCAAAAATGTGAAAGACGACCTGCAGAATGGAAGAAAATATATGCAAATCACAGATCTGATAAGGGTTTGGGTTTAGTGCCCAGAATATATAAGGAATTCTTACTACTCAACAACAAAATATACATAAACCAATTTTAAAAATGGGCCAAGGACCTGAATAGACATTGCTCCAAAGAAGATGTACAAGCAGCTAACAAGGACATGAAAAGACACTCAATCTCACTGTCACTAAGGAAATGGAAACCAGGATGATGAGGTGCCACTTGACATGCACTAGGATGGATTTTACAAAACAAAATAAAACAAACAGAAAATACCAAACATTGGTGCGATATGAAATAATAGGAATCCTAGTACATTGCTGATCGGAATGTAAAATGGCATAGCCACCATGGAAGACATTTTGGTGGGTCCTCAAAAAGTTAAACATAGAATTACCAAATGATCCAGCAATTCCACTCCCTAGCATATATTCAAGAGAAGTGAAAATATATATCCACACAGAAATTTGCACATGAATGTTTACAACAGCACTATTCATAACAGACAAAAGGTAAAAACAACTCAAATGTCCATCAATGGATGAATGGATAAACAAACTACAATAGATCCATACAATGGAATTTTATTCAGCCATAAAAAAGAGTGAAGTTCTGATATATGCTACAACTGATACATGAACCTCTAAATATTATGCTAACAGGGTGGGTGTGGTGCTTATGCCTGTAATCCCAGAACTTTGGGAGGCTGAGCCAGGTGGATCACTTGAAGTCAGGAGTTTAAGACAAGCCTGGACAATATGGTAAAACTCCATCTCTACTAAAAGTACAAAAATTAGCCAGGTGTAGTGGCATGTACCTGTAGTCCTAGCTACTTGGGAGGCTGAGGTGTGACGATCGCTTGAACTCAGGAGGTGGAGGTTACAGTGAGCTGAGATTGCGCCACTGTACTACAGCCTGGGTGACACAGCGAGACTCTGACTTAATTAAAAAAAAATTATGCTAACTGAAAGAAGCCAGACAGAAAAGGTCACATATTATATTACAGGTTGAGTATCCCTTATCTGAAATGCTTTGGTCTAGAAGTGTTAGGGATTTTGGAATATTTGCATTGGACTTACCAACTGAACATCTCTAGTCTGAAAATCTGATATCCAAAGTGTTTCAATGAGCACTTGCACTGATAATCATGACCATGCTCAAACAATTTTAGATTTCAAAGCATTCATGGTTTCAAATTTTCAGATTAGGGATGCTCAATCTGTATTCCTTCTACGTGACATATCCAGAATAAGCAAATCCAGAAAGCAGATTGGTGGTTATTGGAAAATGGGAGTGGGGTGAGGAGTAATTACTTAATGGGTATGGAGTGTTTTTCTGGGGAGATGAAAAAGTTTTAAAATTAGAAAGAGGTGTTGGGTGCACAACACTGTGAATGGTTAATTGTATGTTATATAAATTTCATCTCAATAAAAAAAGAGGAACACACAAGCTTCTTTCTCTAAAATTCTTCCCATATTATCTTTTACAGTTGAGCTCAATTGGAGGGAAATCTTCCCTACCTTGACTGCTATCTCTGACAGTTTTCAGCCCATTCCATAGAGAAACACTGAAAAAGCATGCATCTGTGTTGTATTTTTCGGTTTTGTTTTGTGATTGGATCTTGTTCTGTAGCCAAGGCTGGAGTGCAGTGGCTCAATCATAGTTCACTGCAGCGTCAAACTCCTGGACTCAAGCAGTCCTCCTACCTCAGCCTCTCAAGTACCTGGGATCACAGGCGTACATTTCCATGCCCCAGCTACATCAGTCCTGGATACAATTACTTCATTCATACAGAGTGCTAGGGGATTTATACAGACCCTTACACCCCTCCAAGGAAATAGGAGCAGTTCCCCTATAGAAAACATCATTTCCTTTAATGTGCAGAGAAGATATACTTTTCTTTCTTCCCTACTAGTTGGCTGAGTAGCAAAAGGATCCCTGGGTTTTGAACAGTCAGGTCTTCCTTCATTCTAAGAGTCAGAAAATGGAGCCTTTATTTTGAAATTATTACAAAGGTTTTTCAGATGTGATGCTTTGATAGGAGGGGTAATGGCAAATCTAGTTTTGTATCATAGGCTATTCTTTTTTTTCGAAAAGCAGCTTTGCTGTTGTTGCCCAGGCTGAAGTACAATGGAGCGATCTCAGCTCACTACAACCTCTGCTTCCCGGGTTCAAGTGATTCTCCTGCCTCAGCCTCCTGAGTAGCTGGGATTACAGGCATGCGCCACCATGCCTGGCTAATTTTGCATTTTTTAGTAGAGACAGGGTTTTTCCATGTTGGTGAGGCTGGTCTCGAACTCCCAACTTCAGGTGGTCTGCCCGCCTTGGCCTCCCAAAGTGCTGGGATTACAGGTGTGAGCCACCATGCCCAGCCCTCATAGGCTATTCTTTGCCATCTATATGACCTATACTTAATCTCGGCTTATTATATAATCACTTGAATTCTATTATGAGTTTTCAGGCATGTCCCATACACAACAAAAGTATGCAGAGAGAAGAATACCTAGCATCTGGGAAGAAAAAGTGAGTTTGATCACAGCCAGTTTGGAGGAGAGATCAAAACACGACCCAGATGACATTAAATCTATGTGTGTTTACTCTTAGAAACTACTTCAGCAAGGAAAGGCTAAATGCTTTATTTAAGGATAAATTGCCTTGCTTTTTAAAAATGGCTTAAATCCTTCCCAGCACAGTAGTAGTAGAAATTATGATATGGACTAAGAGACCTGAATATTTTTTAAAAATCCTGTTTAGTGCTGGTAGGAATTACTGTTCATTATACTACTATTCTTTATTAACTACACTTTATCAATAGTTTATCTGGCAAGTCAAATTTAAAAATTCTCATAATAGGGCTATTACTAGTGTTTAGTAATAGCTTACCCCACTGTCGTCTACCAACACCTTTAGTCTCTCCACTGAATTATAAAGAATAGAATCATGTCTATGCCTCTTCCCTGGGCAATATGGAAATTCAACAGCTTTTTAAAGTGAAGGTTTAGTGAAAACAACTAATTCTTTTACGCTCTGAGAGGAAGATGGGAGGTTGCTAAATGAAAATATTTTCAGGTCGGGTGCGTGGCTCATGCCTGTAATCCCAGCACTTTGACAGGCTGAGGCAGGTGGATCACCTGAGGTCAAGAGTTCAAGACCAGCCTAGCTAACATGGTGAACCCCGTCTCTACTAAAAATACAAAAATTAGCAGGGCGTGGTAGTACACACCTATAATCCCAACTACTTGGGAGGCTGAGGCAGGAAAATAGCTTTAACTCAGCAGGTGGAGGCTGCAGTGAGCCAAGATCATGCCAGTGCCTGGGCAAAAGAGTGAGACTCCATCTCAAAAAAAAAGAAAAGAAAAAAGAAAGAAAGAAAAGAAAATATTTTCAGAACCATTAGTCTAATTTAAATCTCAATTTATATTTTGGATTTTTTGCCCTTAATTTCATTTGGGAAACATAAACGAATATAAGGTAGGACTTTTTAAGTTTTACTTTATTTTCTTTTCATGAGCAGGACCAGAGGAAGTTTTGTGTTGTTTTTAATTGACACGTAATAGTTGTATGTATGTATGGGGTATGATGCGTTGTTTCCATACATGCCAACATTGTGTAATGATCAAATCAGGGTAATTAGTAAATGTGTCACCTCAAACATTTATCATTCCTTTGTGGTGAAGACATTTAAAAAACTTTTAGGATTTAATAGCATTTTTAGGGATTGTCACTTCGAAATTGGACAAATGTGTCAAAATGATAGATTAAGTATCTATGTTCTATGATTAAATACAAAAGTCACAATCTAATGAACCTTGTATTCTTCAGAGAACACAGAGTAGAATAATAGTAACAGAACTATATTACTGTTTCCCCAAAACCAAAATAAAATACAAAATACAATGATAAAAATGTTCACATTGCCTACCTCAAACTCACGACGTTTCTCATAAATTGGAATGATCAACTTGGAAATCTCAGAAATTATTTCATAACGTTCTGCCTTCCATAAGCCATCTACGCATTGTTCTAGCAACTCCAGCAAGACTTCCTGCATTAAGAAAAAATCTAATTAGGAATTTAAAATAGTTTTAGAGCTTTGGACAAATAAATTTTGAAGCATTTCAAGTTGGCAGAAAACAACAGATTGTACTAAATTCAATGAGATGCACAAAAATAACATACTTGTGTGACAATATTTTTAAAATCAACTATTTAAAATATTTAAAGCTGAAAATGTTCTTAAAAACATAAAATTGATGTTAACAATAGTAAACTATGTTTATTTTGTCTAGTCACATAATGAAGATGTTTACTATGCTTGCAAACGTTAACACATCCAGAAAGAGTATTTTTAAAAGGGAATATATTGTTTGTTTCAAATTGAGGATGCCTGAATGTCTAACACCCAGTATTTTTCCTTTATATTAAAACAATATTTACTCATATTAGTCTTAAGAAAATTTGACAACTTTTTCAAGCTATTGTGTTGGTGATTTAGGTGTTTACTAAAATGATTTGATGTTTTAAAATTTTTTTTAGATTTTATTTTTGTGGGTTGGTATTAAAATGATTCAATTTTGAAAAAGAACACTTCCCGATGGATGGTTCTAAAATTACTGAGAATGATAACAGCTCAAGATAGAGATCACCAGCCCTGCCAGAGTAATAGTAGCTATAAAACTCTTTTATGAACCATCATCTCATGTTCTCAACAATGAGAACATGAAGCCAATTACTGATGCTACGCATAAGTCATAACAGCTTGTTTCTGTCTTAAAGAGATGCACTTCAGACCTATAGAACTGATTGCTAAAACGGCTCTTCCTGTATGCCCTTTAGAAAATCGAATTAATCTTCTAGCTCTTTTATTTGTGTTTCCTATCTCACCAGTGGCAATATCTTGTAAATCCTTAGGTAGCAAACTAAGTGCAGTTTTGACTTTATCATCTGTTATGGGTTGAACTGTGTCCCCCAAAAAGATAAGTTTAAGTCATAACCCCAAGTAACTCAGAATGTGACCTTATTTGAAAATAGAGTCATTGCAGATATGATCGTTTATGATGAAGCGATACTGGGGAGGGTGGGCCCAAATCCAATATGACTGTATCTTTATATGAAGACAGAGACACACAGGGAAAACACCATGTGACAACAGAGGCAGACTGGAGTGAGGCAGCCACAAGACAAGGGATGTCAAGGAACAACTATTACCACCAGAAGACAGGGAAGGCTTCTATCCAGAGTCTCAGAAGGAGCATGGCCCTGAAAACAACTTGATTGCATATTTCTAGACTCTAGAATTGTGAGACAATAAATTTCTCTTGTTCTAAGCCACCCAATTTGTGGTACTTTGATATTGTAGTCTTAGTGCTACAGCCTGAATGTTTGTGTCTACTCAGAATTCACATGTTAAAATCCTAACCCCCAAGGTGATGGTAGGAGGAGGTGGGGCCTTTGGGAGATGATAAAGTCATGAGGGCAGAGCCCTCATGAATGGGATTAGTACCCCTAATTAAAAGAACTCCGGAGAGTTAGCTCACCCCCTTCCACCATGTAAGGGCGCAGTGAGAAGATACCATCTATGAACTAGGAAGTCGATCCTCACCAGACACCAAGTCAGCTATCACCTTTATCTTCACCTACCCAAGTTCCAGTACAGTGAAAAATACATTTCTGTTGTTTATAACCTACCCGATCTCTGGTATTTTGTTATAGAAGCCCAAATGGACTAAGATATCTATGAAACTATTACACCCTCTTTCTTTACTCATTCTCTATTGAGATCATCACCAAGTCCTACCAGTTTTATTTCCTAAATATTTCTCAAATCTGACCCTTTCTCTTCATTTCTCTGATTGCTAAGGTTCAAAACTTCACAATTTTTTTTCCCTAATTTATCTTCCTGCCTCCAGTCTTGGCCCTTTCAAATATATCTTCCACACATCTGCCATAGGACTCTGATTCAAATGCAAACCTGAGCGTGTCACTCTCCCTTTCTTAAAATCTAGCAATGGCTTTGCATCACTCACAGAACAAGAGACAAGTTCCTTCATTTGGCGCACAAAGCTTGCAATGATGTGGCTGACACTTGTACAATCTCATCATTCATCATACCAAACCTTGTACTTTATAACAACAGTGAACTGCTAGTAGTTTCCCTGAAGCACAATGGTGTGTCTTAGCTTTATGTCTTTGGTCAGGTTGTGCCCTCTTCCCTTTAATCCCTTCTACTTGGTTTATCTCTTTAAAACACTTTAAGTATCACCTTTTCTAGTATTGTTCTCCTGATCAATACAGGGTAAGCAAGATACTACATTTTTTTTTTTTTTTTTTTGCTATTTCACTAATTTTTTGGTAAAGATTTATCACTATATTTTTATATTATTTGCACATTATCTACATATCTGACTTTTCCAATAGGCTGTGATTCTTTGAGAGCAGGGACATCCCAGCATTTTGGGAGGCTGAGTCGGGTGGATCACAAGGTCAAGACATCAAGACCATCCTGGCTAATACAGTGAAACCCTGTCTCTACTAAAAAATACAAAAATTAGCTGGGCGTGGTGGCACGTGGATGTAGTCCCAGCTACTCGGGAGGCTGAGGCAGGAGAATTGCTTGAACCTGGGAGGCAGAGGTTGCAGTGAGCCAGGATCACACCACTGCACTCTAGCCTGGTGCCTGGTGACAGAGCAAGATTCTGTCTCCAAAAAAAAAAAAAAAAAATTGGCTTTTCCAGTAATTATTTTAGTGGTACTGGATAGTATATGTGAAAAAAATGTTGCTACTTAAATAAAAGATCTGTATATTAACATCTGCTAGCCAAATTAAAATTCCAGCAATTTGGGGGCAAACTTTGGGGGAATTAAAAATAAGGTGCACATGTAGTACCAATTGTCC
This sequence comes from Cebus imitator, assembly GCF_001604975.1. Taxonomy (NCBI): domain Eukaryota; kingdom Metazoa; phylum Chordata; class Mammalia; order Primates; family Cebidae; genus Cebus; species Cebus imitator. The sequence goes on from NW_016107760.1 coordinate 1,285,889, forward strand.
CAGGAATGTAAAGTTAGGTTACAATTTTTAAAAAATGTAATATACAACCACATAAACTAAATAAAAGAGAAAAATTATAAGTCTTTCAATAGATGCCAAGAAAAAGCACATATAACATTCAACATACGTTCATGATATTAAAAAGAACTCAAGAAACAAAGAATAGAAGAGATCTTCCTCAATCTGATAAAGGGCATTTCCTATAAACCTAAAGGCTGGACATGTTTCTCCTAAGATTGAGAACAAGTTAGAACGTCTGCTCTCACCACTTCTATCCAACATTATGCTGAAAGTTCTAGCCAGTTCAATAAGGCAAGAGAAAGAGAAAAGGCATACATGATTAGAAAAAGTAAAATTGTTATGGGCACATGGCATAATTGTATATGTAGAAAATCCTCAGGAACATACAAACTACAAAAGCTAATAAGCAGATTTAGTAAGGTTGCAGGACATAAGGTCAACATACAAAATCAATTATATTTCTATATAGTAATAACATGTCAAAAAATAAAAATATAAAAGCAAACAATATTATTTACGATAGCATCAAAACATCACATATGTAGCAACAACTCTAACCCAAGATGTCCACCCTAACAACTACAAAATATTATTGGCAGTTAAAGATGATCCAAATAAATGTTCATGGATAGAGAAATTCAATATTGTTAAACTCTCCATTCTCAGGCTATTTTGAGGAAATAAAGATGATTCTAAAGATTATACAGAAATTCAAAGGATGTAGAATACCCAAAACAACTTTGAAAAAGAATAAAGCTGGAGAGCTAATACTACCTGATTTCAAGACTTATTATAAAGTTATGGTAATCAAGACAATGTGATATTGGCATCAAGATGGGCAAATAGATCAGTGGTAGAGAACCGAGAATCCAGAAATAGCCCACACAAATATGAAGAATCGGACTTGACCAAGGTGCCAAAGTAAATTCAATGGGACAAAAGGAAAGTCTTGTTTTTCCCCAAATGGTGTGCACCACCTATCTGTCTACACACACACACACACACACACACACACACACACACTCACACACAAAGAGCTTTGACCTCTATCTCATTCCATGCTCACAAATGAACTTCAGATATATTACAGACCTAAACAAAACTCGGAAACAAGGTCTCTAAGAGAAAACACAGGATAACACTATCAGGATCTTGAGGTAGGCAAAGATTTTTTGGACCAGATACAAAAAAGAACAAACTATTATAAAATAATAAATTGGACTTCATCATAAAACCAAAACCAGGCCAGGTGCAGTGGTTCATGCCTGTAATCCCAGCACTTGGGGAGTCCAAGGTGGGTGGATCACGAGGTCAGGAGTTCGAGACCAGCCTGTTCAACATGGTGAAACCCCGTCTCTACTAAAAATACAAAAATTGGCCAAGCATGGTGGCTTGTGCCTGTAATCCCAGCTACTCAGGAGGCTGAGGCAGGATAATTGCTTGAACCCGGGAGGCGGAGGTTGCAGTGAGCCAAGATCGCACCACTGCACTCCAGCCTGGGTGACAGAGCAAGACTCTGTCTCAAAACAAACAAACAAACAAACACACACACACATACACACACATGCACCAAAACTAAAATTTTCTGCTCAACCAAAGACTCAATTAAGAAAGTGAATAGACAAGTCAGAGGCTGGTAAATAAATGTACAGCAAATACATCTGACAACTGATTTATATCCAAGAAAGAACTCCCATAAAACAACAATGAAAAGTAAGCAATATAATTTCTAAAATGGATAAAAGACACACATTTCACAAAAGAAAATATAAAAGAGGCCAAGGAACACCTGAAAAGGTGCTAGCTATGATCAATCATTAGGGAAATACAAATAAAAGCCAGAATGAGATGTTGATTCACACTTAATAAAATGGCTAAAATTTAAAAAGACTAGCAATATCAGATATTAGGGAGGATGTGGAGCAATTAGAACTCTCATGTACTGCTGGAAAACTTCGTAAAATGGTCCAACCACTTTAAGAAACTCTTTGGAAATTTCTTAAAAGTTAAATATATATATTCCCTAGGATTCAGCAGTGCCACTCCTAGGTATTTACCCAAGAGAAAAAAAAAGCATATGTCAACAATAAGTCATAGATAGGAATGTTGAAAGTAGATTTATTTATAACAGCCCGAAACTGGAAACAATTCAAAATCCATCAACTGAATGAATTTAAAATTTGTATATAAAGACAACGGAAAAGAACAAACTTTTGATATACTCAGCAATATGGATGAATCTCAAAAACATCAGGTTAAACAAGAGAAGCCAGATACAAAAGGGTACATATTGAATGATTCCATTTTTATGACATAAAAACTAATTTATAGTGATAGAAATCAGATGGTAGAGGTGGGGGAGCCTGGCTGGAAGTGGGCTCAAGGGAACCTTTCCTGAAGGAATGGGCATGTTCTATTTTTTGTTTCTGATGGTAGGTTACATGGGTGTATACAACTGTCAGAATTCATCAAATTGCTTAAGATTTTATTACATATTAATTATATCATTTTTATTTTTATTTTTGAGACAGAGTTTCGCTATGTTGCTCAGGCTGCAGTGCAGTGACACGATCTTGGCTCACTGTAACCTCTGCCCCTGGAGTTCGAGAGAGTCTTGTGCCTCAGCCTTCTGAATAGCCGGGATTATAGGCCTGTGCCATGATACATAGCTAATTTTTGTATTTTGAGTGGAGACGGGGTTTCACCACATGAGCCACCATGCCCAGCCCAATTATATATTAATCATAACTAAAAATCTATTACAGGGGCACATGTCATCAGGACCTCCTAAGGCTGTATCACAGACAAAAAAAAAAACTGTTGCAAATCAAGTCAGAAATACATTTTTAGAAACAAATTTGATTTCATTGTTACTGGGTTAACTCACATATTTAAATACAAGCACTAAATGGACAACAGTTTGTATTTTTCATTTCAATGGAACTTCTAAATCAGTGTCAGGTTTTTTGTTTTTGTTTTTGTTTTTTTGAGACGGAGCTCTGTCGCTCAGGCTGGAGTGCAGTGGTGCCATCTCGGGTCACTGAAACCTCTGCCTCCCAGGTTCAAGTGATTCTCCTGCCTCAGCCTCCTGAGTAGCTGGGACTACAGGTGTGTGCCACCAGGCTTGGCTAATTTTTTGTATTTTTAGTAGAGATGGTGTTTCACCGTATTGGCCAGGATGGCCTCGATCTACTGACCTTGTGATCTGCCCACCTCGGCCTCCCAAAGTGCTGGGATTACAGGCGTGAGCCACTGTGCCTGGCTATTGTCAGTTTTTTAAAAATTGGCTAGAATATAAGGAAGAAGCCTTATTATGCAAACTGAAACATAAAGTGGCACTTGGCAGAACATGATTCTACCTGTATACATCAAATTAAAGTATGTATAAATTACTTGTAGAACCCAAAAGATGTTCAACAAATGTGTTTACACAGAAAACTAATTACAGTTTTTGATTAGTAAGAAAAGTTATTGCTCTCCTTAAGAGTATAAAAAAGGGTCAAGCTCAAAGCCATTTCTATGAATACGCTGAAGCTGCTGTTTAGAAGGCAAGGATCTAAGTTCGGTTGTGCTGAACCAGTTAGCCCCCATGAAATCCTCTGAATCATTCTGCTGTCAGCCTGCAAAACCTGCAGGTCTCTGGGAAATCATCTTAATCTAACTAAGATCCAGAAACATGAATTAACTTGTCCAAGGCTACACAGTCAAAAATTGAGCTGGAATAAAAATTCAAGTATCTTGCTTCTCTGTTATGATCAATTAATTCAGCAAACATATTTTAAGTATCTATTCTTGTAGGTTCTGAAGGTAAAAGGACACCAACTTGCCTTTAAGAAATTCCACTGCCAAGTAGGTCAATGATAAAACCTGACATTATTCTCCCACTTCATGACTTTTAAAGTTGTCACATATATTGTGAAGTGACCACGATAGTATTATTGTCCTTATTTTATCGACAGGGAGAGAGACTATGTAGAAATACTAGGTAAAGCTTCTAGGTGTGTCATTAATTTAGCTAAATAAACCAGAGCTAAGTTGAGATTTGTGTATTTTTAAAAATCAATTCATAAGGCATTTATGAAATGTATCACTGTAATTTTAATCCCATGTTTAATACAACTTTTTAAAGAAATGTAATCTTATGGGACTATAACTTCAATCTCTCTGCTTTTGTGTGTTTCTTTCTTGTTTTCTTTGTTTACACTCTTGGTGAACTTTTCCCCATGGTTCAGTCCTTGATTATGTGGTCTTCACTCACTGTATTATGTCTAACATTCACTCTCTTTTGGTTTTCATAAGGATATGACTTCCAGATGTGTTTTGTTAACCCTAATCACTCTCCTTAGATTCAGTTTCATGTTTGTTTTATTTTTCTTTTTTATACACAGTCTCACTTTGTCACCCAGGCAGGAGTGCAGTAGCACAATCTTGGCTCACTGCAACCTCCACCTCTTGAGTTCAAGTGATTCTCCTGCCTCAGCCTCCTGAGCAGCTGAGATTACATGCAGGTGCCACCATGCCTGGCTAATTTTTGTATTTTTAGTAAAGCCATGTTGGGCAGGCTGGTCTCTAACTCCTCACCTCAGGTGATCTGCCCACCTTGGCCTCCCAAAGTGCTGGGATTACAGTCGTGACCCCCTGCACCCGGCCTCAGTTCCACATTTCTAATGGCTTCATGGTTATTTCCATTTTGGTAAGTTTTCACTTCAAAATCAACTCAGCTATAAAGTGGAATTCATCATTTTTCCTGCAAAACCATCCATCATTTCTCCTAACCTCCAAACCTGAAATCTTAGTGCTACCTTTGACCCTTCCCCTCCCACAGCCAGCAAAATCTTTCCTCACAGTATTTCCTGAATCTTTCACTACCTGGTTTAAGTCTTAACTACTCATATCTGGATAATTAGGGCAGCCTTCTCTCTAGCCTCTGCCTTTAGCTCCTATCC
>NW_016107760.1:1290909-1295547 GCF_001604975.1 Cebus imitator
CTAGTCATTATCTTCTCAAAAATCTTTGATATCTATTCAACATTCTAGTGAATAAAGTCCAGACACCGAAAGTTTCTCAAAATCTGGCCTCAACTAATACTCGTTGAGGGCACCTACAGGTATAGCCAAAAGGATCCACTCACTGTGCCTCAAACATGTCTTACACTTTCCTGCCTTTGTCATGGTCTCTGCTGTTTGCCTATTAGAATGTCTTCAAGGGTGTCCTTATTCTTCCAATCACTCTCTGATCATACCTCCTCTGTTCTACCTGAGCTCTAAGGCATCTTTCACCTTTGACTTTGCATTGCACTTTTTGTCTACATTATTCAAATATTATTCAGAAGTCTTACTTTTTTCCATTTCATGTACGTGTATTATCTCTTCAGGTGGACCCTGGAGGTCAGGGACTAGTCAAACCTAATTATTTAAACCTCCTAGGTCACTGAATCCAGGGCCTTGCTCATAAGTCAATGCTCAATAAATCTTTGGTGGCTGATTGACAGCCAAAGCTGTTTTCTATCCATGTGATGTTTAGAGCAGAAAATTCCATTGAAAAATACTTTTGTACATACTGTGTCTTAGCTGAAGTAAAGGACAATGTTAATTCTATTTTTTATGGAAAATTTTCCAATGTATTTTGACTCTTATCTAGTTATTGGGATGGTGACTTGAGGATGGCAAATGTTGCATTTCTAAAACTAGACAATGGGACTAGTTCAAGAGACAGGGCCGTCTAAACAGGAATATCTTTGTCCTGGATAGTTTTAATACCTAAAGTTCGTTAACCCTTAGTTACCTTCAAAATTAGGTTAGCTGTAATAATTGTTTAATATACATGAATTTTAAGAAGTGCAATTTATATAACTGGCAATGCAGGCCCTGGAATCCTTACTTCACTATAATGGACATCCATCATCCCAGCATCTTCTTTCATTGCTCCTTCTTCATCTATATTGGGAGTAATTTTCTTGAAGGCTGAACATCCATTAGGAAATAATTCTGTGTGAATTAAAAAAACAGTAAATTTATGAGAAGGTATTTAATAAATAACAGTGAGCCTTACAGAGCTGTTTTCTATCAGCTTTTTAATTATTTAATTATTTTTTTTAAATTTTTAATTATTTTAATAATTTTATAATATTTAATAATTTTAATTATTTTAATAATTTAATTTTAATAATTTTTTAATTATTTTTAATTATTTAAAATAAACACATATTTTTGTGAGAATCAAAGTTTAAGTACAATTTTCACTTACAAAAAAAATTAAAATTTGTTTCTATCTACTACATATTTTATTAGTTTCTCCACCCAAAAAATGAGCAAGAGTTACTTATTGAATAAGCTTTTTTGTTTGTTTTGTGAGATGGAGTCTCACTCTGTTGCCCAGGCTGGAGTGCAGTAGTGCAATCTTGGCTCACTGCAACCTCTGCCTCCTGTGTTCAAGTGATTCTTCTGCCTCAGCTTCCTGAGTAGATGGGACTACAGGCAAGTGCTACCATGCTTATCTAATTTTTGTATTTTTAGTAAAGACGGGGTTTCACCATATTGGTCAGGCTGGTCTCGAACTCCTGACCTCGTGATCTGCCCGCCTTAGCCTCCCAAAGTGCTGGGATTACAGGCGTGAGCCACCACGCCTGGCCTGAATAAGCTTTAATCTGTGACTATGTATCCCCTTCAATGGCTAATATAGATGTTCACCTAGTGTGATCTAAACATTTTTATTTAAACTTTGATCCTGTATACATTTGTGTTCTACTATCTAAACAAGAGGACAGCCACTTTTCAGGTAACCACCAAGTGATCTTTGGTAACCATGTCTAGTGCCTAATTTCACTGAGATTTGGGAGAGGAAGTGAGATGTTGGAGAAGGTCTGGCCTTGGACTTTTAAGAGAGTCAGGAAATAACAACAGCTGGCAGGAATGAAGCATCCTAGAGAAAACAGGACGGGGTACTGGAAGAACCATCACTTTTGGAGTTACAGAGACTCACCTCTACCACTAACTGTGATTTTGTGCTAATATTTATCTCCCTGGGACTATAAAAAGTTTTATCATCTGTAAAACAGGGATAATAATAAGTACACTATGAGAATTAAATGAAATGTAAAGTGTTTAGAATGGAGCCCAGCATATACTCAATGAATTATTATTAGCAAATAAGCCTACCAACAAATAAACTAGCTTTCTCAAGGTAGAATAAAATCATTGCTGCCAGCTGGACACCCGGGAAGTAGGAAGTGAACTTAAGCTGAAAACAGCTGCTGCAGGCTTCTGGACCAAATTGTTACTGTCAAGCAAAAGTCTAGGTGTAAAGGCCACATGGTTCCCCTATAGATTCTAGACAGAGGAACATGTCTGAAACATTCCTACTGTGTCTGCCTTTACCTTTATCTAAGTCAGCTGTAATTTTAGAGTTCAAGGAAAATTCTGCCTCTTTATAACATAACCTGTTAGTCATTCAAAAAGTTCCCTTCTGATAGGAGCTAGTCACACACACACACACAAAAAAAAAAAACCCAAAAAACAAACAAACAAAATGGCTGTTGCAATCTACTGTTCTACAGTCTAACAGTGATACTTAAAAATAATGACCTTTCCTTACAACTAAGTATCTGATAATCTTCCTGTTAGAGGTTGGGGAGGGAAGAAGGAAGGTTTAAAAAATCAGACCTCATGTTGAAGAGATTTGTCAGAATTCTGGTGGAAAAGAGGTTATGTATCAGGGCTTGGATTTTTCCAACTCTTCTTGTCTAAATGAAACCTAATCACTAGACATATACCTTCTGGGTAAGATGCTTGACAGAACATGGGTAGGAACCAGACATAGAAGTAGGAACCACACTTCTTAGAGAGATGAAAGTCTGGTAGGGGAAGATAGAGTTATTTTGAAATACTTTTTTTTTTTTTTCAGACAAGGTCTTACCCCATTGCCTAGGCTGCGGTGAAGTGGTGTGATCATAACTCACTGCAGCCTCGACCTCCCGGACTCAAGCCATCCTTCTGCCTCAGCCTCCCAAGTAGCTGAGACTACAGGTGCAAGTCACCACAGCCAGCTAATTTTTTTATGTTTTGTAGAGACCAGGTCTCGCCATGTTGCCCAAGATGGTCTCAAACTTCTGAGCTCAAGCAATCCTGCCCGTCTCAGACTCTCAAAATGCTGAGATTACAGGCATGAGCCACTGTGCTCGGCTTTGAAATACTTTTTCAAGAAGGGAGAAATACATGAGAGTAGTCAGTGAGTTTTAATTAAGGAAGAAGGAGATCCAGGAATGAAAGTGATATTTACTTTGTCCTACCAAACTGTAGGACCATTTTTGTTCAAATAAAGTAGGTAATAAAAGGCACTGAAGATAAAACATAGCCCTGCTTCATTTCTGAAGATAAGCATGCCTAAAACAGTCTGTTACAGACCTCTAGAGAGTTCTATTCAAAGTACTAGACCATAACAAGATAAAGAACTTTTACCAGAAGGTAAATCAATTCCTCATTTCCTTCTTCAACAAGTCTATTAAAAAGAACGAGTCAGTTGAATAAACAGCGTATTTAGTGACATGGTTGATTTACATTCAGGACAATACTCCTTATCTTGTTGTAAACATGTGAAAACAGCTCCCAGACTAGCAGCTGGTCTGTGGGATACTCTTTGTGCAGTAGTGCATTAGAACTTTTTGAAATTTAGAAGAAACCATCCCACTTGATCACCACTATGAAGTCAAGAGCTAGGACATAAAGAAGAGGGCCCAAGACTTGAATGAAGAGACAAAGAACATAGGCTTTATCGAAGAAGATCGTCAGTCCCTGAAGGCCTCAGGCAGCTAGGTCCATGACTGGGAAAAAAATTCCCATCCATTCAGAAGAGATTATTACTTTAAGTCATTTCCAAATGTAGGGTTTTTCTAGAATGCTTGGATTTAAGGGAGGATGAAGAAGGGCACACTCCTATGCCAGAGATCAGATGAGGCTAAAAGCATCTTGCTAGAGAGTCTTCTGGTGTATCTTAAGTAGTAGTACAGAACATTATGGTTTATCTCAAGAACAAAGACATAAACATCCACTTTTGAAAGTTGTGTCTGAGTTATCTAGTGTAAAGACTACTACTGTGAATTTTCAGCTTCAGTGTCCAATATTCTTGCTAAGTGTGTTATCTTAATGCATCTGCCTGATAATTTATTTCTACCTAGAGATGACTATATTCCTCCCCCTTTTTGCTAAAGTTATCAACACCAATCAATATCCAATTATATCAGGACCCTTTGTTTGTTAGATTCTTTAAAATGCTTGGAGAAAATCCTGATTCCCCTTAGTTCTGGAAAGATTTTCAGATGAGACAAGTTGCTGAGTCTAAACTGGCCAGTGTACATATCCCAACAGAAGGAGGGATTTGTTTGAGGGATCTCATGTACACCTATGCAGCCCTGTAGAAGGTGGTCCTGGACAGTCTGCTATCAGTTTCTCTGGTATTTGATCAGGACTCTTGACCTTCCTGTTTATAGCTGTAACTTCTGTATTCCTGACAGCTGTCCTAGGGAAAGCAAGACGGAAACTGTTCAGATAGAGATCACAACCTTGAATACAAGTTATCCTGTGAAAAAAAGTGAAAAGGGGTATGGAAGATGGGACAGTAGTGCAATCCTT
>NW_016107760.1:1295642-1306110 GCF_001604975.1 Cebus imitator
GAGCTAAGAGTCCTGAGTGGAGGATAAGAAGGGAAAACTAGGAAAGAATGAGGGAATAAAAAGCTTTGTGAAACTCAAGCTATCAGATCCTGGGTACAAAGACTTGGGAAAGAGAGCAACATTACCCTATAAGGAATGAAAAAAACAGACTCTATGGGAAAGGAAATTCCTTTTTCTGGGTTGCTGGGTGAATCCTTGCAGGCCTGAAGCTTTGCTGAACCTAGGATGCTGTTTGGTGGTGAAAGAATGCAGAGACTTGACTCTTGTCTTCCCTGGGGAAAACAGTTGTACCCTTTTTAAAGAAAAGAAAAAAGGGAGAATGTGATCTAAAAATTTTGAGGTTCTCAAACAAAATAAAAATAAGCAAATTCTGAGTTGTTTTTTATTTTATGTTTTTTTGGGAGGGAGAATAGCTGACCCTCAGTATTATCACTTTGAGGTACCTTCAATAAAGAAAAGAGAATAGTAATCCTTAAGTCTCTCTGGTAGAACAAGCAAGAGCTCAGGCTGCCTGAAAGAAGTTTGAAGGTAGGGTGGGGGTGGGGGCAGGGAGAACTGCATACTTCCTTTCCCATTTCCTGTCAGTTCAGTGCCTGATACAGTGAAGAAAAGAATCTGGAAATGATCCCTCCTGGGTATTGTGTAGTCACTTTTGGGGGGCAAGGGCCCCTAAGCCCTTTCCTGCTTAGGCAATGATCCAGTAAGACAAAGTATTTTTTTTCCTTAAAAATGCTACATAGTAGGACATCTGCTTCCAATGTGTCAACTGACGAGTAGCATTTTATTCTATCTTGATTTAAAAATGTTTTATAATGTGCTTCAAGAGAAATTGGTTAGGAGTTAAAGAAAACAAAACATTTTTGGCAATAGATATGTATCAGGGATTTAAAATGGATATGTATCAGGGATGTATTATGTATCTAATGCTCTTTCCCTGTTGGCTTCATTATCAAAGTGCACTTAATAATAGAAAACAGAGTTCTAGGCTGGACGCGGTGGCTCACACCTGTAATCCCAGCACTTTGGGAGGCCAAGGTGGGTGGATCACAAAGTCAGGAGTTTGAAAACAGCCTGACCAACATGGTGAAACCCTGTCTCTACTAAAAATACAAAAATTAGCCGGGTGTGGTGGCACTTGCCTGTAATCCCAGCTACTCAGGAGGATGAGGCAGGAGAATCGCTTGAGCCTGGGAGGCAGAGGTTGCAGTGAGCCAAGACTGTGCCACTGCACTCCGGCCTGAGTGACAGATGGAGCAGCCGCCTCAAAAAACAAAAAAACAAACAAAAACATTGGGCTCCTTCTAATGGTGCCCAATTATCTTTGTCAAATACGTTGGTCTTAAGTGTAAGTTACACGTTTTTTTTTTTTTTTTTTTTTTTCAGTTCTGCACTCAAATGTATTTTTACTTACTCAGTCAATTGCCAGGTCTTATCTAGACTTCAAAGAGCTCACTAATGCTGGGGGATTGTGGCTTTCTCAGAACGGATGGGAGGTTAACAGATTATGGGTTTTTCAAAATTAGTTTTTGGGGAACAGGTGATTTTTTTGTTAATGGATAAGTCCTTTAGTGGTAATTTCTGAGATTTTGGTGTACCTGTCACCCGAGCAGTATACACTGTACCCGATGTGTAGTTGTCTCATATCCCTCCCCGACCCCCCAAGTCCCCAAAGTCTATTATATCATTCTTATGCTATTGCATCCTCATAGCTTTGCTCCTACTTATAAGCAAGAACACACGATATTTCGTTTTCCATTCCTGAGTTAGTTCACTTAGAATAATAGTCAGTTTATGTTTATAACTTGTGTTTTAAACCAGTAGCCAACCTTGGTATAGCTAGTATAATCAGCTATTTAAGAAAAAAAAGGTGTTTTGGATCACTGAAGCTAAGTAGGGAAAACCCTGAGGATTTTTACTACTACCACTATTTTGGAAGAAGGTTTTCTACTTTAGGCAAATAGAATTTTCTAGGTTTAAAAATTGATGGCATCAGCAAACCACCATGGCACTTGTTTACCTATGTAACAAACCTACACATCTGTCCTGCACATGTATCCCAGAACTTAAAATTTAATTTAAAAAATGTTTAAATGGCACTTATAAAAAATATGTAAATTCTCTTAAACATTATTTTTTGTTTTCTCCTCTTTAGCGAAGAGTGCTTTGATTTCTATGAAGGATAAATTATTTAAAAAAAAACCTTGAGGGTACTATGAAATACATAAATGGCTAGTTAAAAAATATTATTTGCACTTGCTGAAACATATCAGTTTAGTGTTTATGCTAGCTGTTTCATGCTAATGTCCAGAAAAAAACCTAGCAAGAAATTATATTTCTAAAGCCTAAGGACTGATAATAAAGATAAATAATTCTTGATTTTTCCTTAGCTTTTAATGTCTTTGCACTTGTGAAAAACACAAAAAAATTATAGGGAAATAGTTTTAATATAATTATTTTCAAAATCTAAAAAGTACAGTTTTAGACCTAGTAAACATAAAAATCTTCAGATTTCTATTATTATTATTATTATTATTTAGACAGAGTTTTGCTCTTGTTGCCCAGGCTGGAGTGCAGTGGCATGACCTTGGCTCACTGCAACCTCTGCCTCTGGGTTCAAGTGATTTTCCCTGCCTCAGACTCTCGAGTAGTTGGGATTACAGGCTTCTGCCACAATGCCTGACTAATTTTTGTATTTGTAGTAGAGATGGGATTTTACTATGTTGGCCAGGCTGGTCTCGAACTCCAGACCTCAGGTGATCCACCCACCTTAGCCTCCCAAAGTGCTGGGATTATAGGTGTGAGCCGGATTTCTACTAATTAAAAAGATGATATAATATTAACCTATTTCTCTGAAGATGTACTTAAAATCACAATACTGTGTTTAAGATTCTTGTATCTGTCAGTTTGTTTGGAATTTCGAGTGTGTAATTTCAACAGGTACTGTGATTTCATAGGCATACCAGTGATTAAAAAAAAAAAAAACCCTCAAATGGGGCCTCATTTTGATAATTAATCTCTTTCTCTGTTTAAAACCCACATATGTATATTAAAAGGAAAAACTAAATATATCAAACACATAGATTGTTCAAAAGAATTCCAGAGTCAAACAGAAAGTGTTAATTTAAAATAAAAAAAAAAAAAAATTTTTTTTTTTATATTTTTAAAAAAAATTTTTTTTTTTTTTTTTTTTTTTTTTTTTTGAGACAGGGTCTCGTCCTGTCACCCAGGTTGGAGCGCAGTGTCCTAGGCTCAAGCTATGGTCCTACCTTACCCTCCTGTGTAGCTGGAACCACAGGCATGTGTCACCATGCCCAGATAATTTTTGTATTTTTTGTAGAGACAGGGTTTCACCATCCTGCCCAGGCTGGTCTCAAACTCCTGGGCTCAAGTCATCCACCTGCCCAGTCCTCCCAAAGTGTTGAGATTATAGGTGTGAGTCACTACACCCAGCCAAGATTCTTTTTAGAAAAAGATTCTCCACATGGGTATTATTATATGAGGCAATCGAACACTGAGCCTCAATGTGAAATGAGAGATACATAATTAACTGTAGGAATTCTGGAATTAAAAAATAAAACAAAACAAAATATGGTTGTGTTCCTACAGCTAAAGCCAGAGTGATATGACTCCTTTAATAAGTTGGTTTCATTTTGTCATATTGTTACTCATTCCACTGCCTTCAAGGAAGTAGCTTGGACATTGACATAGAGATTTCTTGGTTGCAATCTCCACTGCCAATCAGTGATTAAACCTAACTTAACTGGGTTACTATTTGAGCAGATGCAGTCTGTTCAACAATGCTGTTAAGTAGTAGTCAACAATACTTGTTTATGGAAAGGAACACTTCCAGGTAGATTTCCTGAATTAGGGATCTTAAATTAGGACTCCGGAGCTGCTGGCCTGAAGCCCTTCAAGGGTATGACTCCCTTTTAATACCCAGTTATCACTGCACTAAAGTGGCTGGAGAGACATAGTCTATGGGCAGTTGGTGATGAGGGGGGAACAAGTAATCTGTGTTATCCCAACTTGAGCCTTGAGAAGAATTTAATTTGTGGCAGTCTTCCAGGGATGGACAGTCTTGGAAAATAAACACTGGGCATCAGGTTTGGCCCTGTACTATTTTTTTCTCTTTTATATTTTATTTTAAAATAGGTATAGGATCTCGCTTTGTTGCCTAGTTGCACTCAAACTCCTGGCCTCAAGCAATCCTCCAGCTCGGCCTCTGAAAGCTCTGGGAGTACAGGCATGAGCCACTGCACCTGGCCACCCTGTAACTATTTAACTTTTCTTGTAACCTCTAATGAAAGCAGAAGGGACAACGAACAATCCAGTTTTCTTTTATAACGGCTTATTTTTAACACTGAATGAGGCCAAGGGTGAACACATTTTTCAGAGTTCAATTATATCATATTCATAGTTAAGCTACAAAGATAAAAAACTATTATGCTAAATGAAAATCCCCCATCTCTAAGAACAGAAATATCTTACTTTTTCGATGAAGAAACTCTGCAACTAGAGCTGCTACATGGACATAACACATCGCAGCCTGAAAAAGGATGACAAAGAAATAACTGTCAGAACACGCTCAAGGTGTTTCGGAGGATTGTTTAGAACCAAACTTTGAGTAGTCACCTCTGAAAAATCTCCATTTTTAACATGAATCTTGGCCATGCTATCAAGCCAGGTTTTCCTGAGCTCTGGGGTGCTTGCATAGGACTTGGCTAAGCTATACTGGAGATCAATTAGCATTTCAGGGTCTTTCTCATGCTCCTTCATTTGGGCAGTGGCCATAAGAACAGTGCGGATTCTCTTGGTCAAGTCTTTGACTTCTGTGGGAAAGGCAGTTGCCTAATTTCAAAACAAACAAAAAAGACATGTTGAACAACAATATCGATGAGCTCTAAGGCTTGTAATCCAATGCTGAGGACATAATATGATTTTCACTTCCTGTTACAGCTCTTGGTATTGCATATAGTACCACTGAAAGAATTTTAAATAAATTATTTTAAAAATATGTAACTAGCCCAGGCTTTGAAGGCTCTAACCTTGGTGGCAGTATATTCACAGGGTGTAAACGCATGAGCTCTGGAGCCAGACTACCTGGCTTTGCATCCCAGATCCTCCATTGTGATTTCCACAGCCATGGGAGTGATCTATGTTTGCCGTTTTCTTGTAACAGTAACCAAAAATTGACAGCTTACTATGTGCCAAGCACTGGTCTGGGTTCTTTGCATGTTTTAATTTTTATGATAACCCTGTAAGTACTATTATTATTATTATTATTATTATTTTGAGACAGAGTTTCGCTCTTGTTACCCAGGCTGGAGTGCAATGGCATGATTTCAGCTCACTGCAACCTCTGCCTCCCAGGTTCAAGAAATTCTCCTGCCTCAGCCTCCCAAGTAGCTGGGATTATAGGCATGTGCCACCATGCTGGGGTAATTTTGCATTTTTAGTAGAGAGAGGGTTTCTCTATGTTGGTCAGGCTGGTCTGAAGCTCGTCACCTCAGGTGATCCGCCTGCCTCAGCCTCCCAAAGTACTGGGATTACAGGTGTGAGCCACCATGCCTGCCTGGCCAGTACCATTATTAAAAAGCATTTAAATGCTTGACCAAAGTCTCAAAATTGGTTTATGTTAGAGACAGGATTTTCACCCAGCCAGTCTGGCTCTAGAGCTGATGTTCTTAGCCACTCTTCCATTCTGATGTGCACACCTACTGCATCCATTAACTACCACATACACTAAGGTGAAAACCATACTGCAAAAATGTCTACTTATACAAATGAGAGGTCATGAATCAACAGAATATTCCAGAAAGTTTAGAGAGATCATTAAGCTTTCAAAGTTTGTTTTTGGCCCCAAGAACAAGAGTTTCCTCTTTATCCTAGCCTCTGCTAAGGAAGTCCTATCACATCCTCTTAAACTGCATCGGAGTAATCACAATTATCTATATGATTCAGAGATGATGAGAAAGAAGTATAGGAGTTAGGGAGCTTGCCAATATGAACACAATAAAATGTGGGGAAAATGGTTTTAAAAACTGCCTTCTTGGCCAGGAGCAGTGGCTCATGGCTGTAATCCCAGCATTTCGGGAGGCCAAGGCGGGTGGATCACCTGAGGTCAGGAGTTCAAGACCAGCTTGGCCAACATGGTGAAACCCCACCTCTATTAAAAATACAAAAAATTGGCCAGGTGTGGTGGCTCACACCTGTAATTCCAGCACTTTGGGAGGCCGAGGCAGGCGGATCACGAGGTCAGGAGTTTGAGACCAGCCTGACCAACATGATGAAACCCCGTGTCTACTAAAAATATAAAATTTAGCTGGGCACAGTGGTGCATGCCCGTAATCCCAGCTACTCAGGAGGCTGAGGCAGGGGAATGGCTTGAACCTGAGAGGTGGAGGTTGCAGTGAGCCAAGATTGGGCCATTTCACTCCAGCTGGGGCAACAAGAGCGAAACTCCATCTCAAAATAAATAAATAAATAAATAAATAGAAATTAAAAAAAATTTGATTCCTTTAAAAACAATAATTATATACATAAAGTTCTTTTATATACATTAATACAGATCCCATTCACCAGGGGAAAGGCGTAGCTTTTTGTAATAGGGTTTGTTGGTAATGACTGCCTTAACAGAATAAAACTAAGTCATTTCATAAATGAGTTAAGGAAAAGAAAAGATTTCCTATCAAGGAGAGCATATACAAACCCCATTTACTCCCAAAAGCTTACCAATTTACCTATATAACATGGTATTAAGGATGGTGACAACTGGTAAAAACAATTTCTTAGAGTATAAGCATAAGTGGTGTAACTTGTTTCTATGCTCACAGGATTAGCTAGAGTGTATACTGATTCCCTGGGGAACTGGTAGAGCTGGCTGAAAAGCAAACTTTCCCAGCCTGAGAGCGGCTGGCACTACACACTGTTATTTTTCAGTGCAAGCAACATTCCTATGGGAATATTTTTTGGTACACAGATTCTACATATCCAAACATCAAATATGCTGTGAATATGAGCTTTTAATCTTTTTCAGATTTTACACAATATTGGCAAACTGTGCTGGAAGATGAACTTTCCCAAGAATGAGGATGATTCATTCTTCTGGGAGGAAAAGTCCTCTATTGGCAAAAAATTCTTCTTCACTTGTATACATGTGACACTGAAGATCAGAACCTGTACTTCACGCAACGAAGCAACAGATGCATTTTTACAGTGCTATAAGTTTTAAGCATATAGGAAAGAAAGCAGAACTGTGGTCAGAGTCTTGGGTTTGGCCTCAAGAAACTGGTGCTAAAGAATGACAGCCCTGGGCATGGATTTGCCAATAAGTATCTACAGCAATCTACAATCTGTTAACAGATAATTTTTAAAACTTACGAAACCATCAAATAATGAATCCCTTCTGTGCCATTCCTCATCCACTGGCAATGGATCAGGCAACTGTTAACTATTCTATGTGAGATTTTGTGAAATTTCAAATTCAGTGCTTATTTAACCAAGATTAATAATTGTAAAGAAAGAAAGGATCTATGTATTTTCTGAGCAAGTTTGGAAATGAAGTCTAGAAAAACAATTCAGATTCGACTTGCCATAACAACTATCAATATATAGTATATTCATTCATCTATCCACTAAACTGATATCGAATATCTGCTATGTACCAGGCAGTGTTCTAGGTACTATATAGTGATGAACAAGTCAAAGCCCTTAACTCATGAAACTCACATTCCACACATTCTATACTATCCAAAGCTATGAATCCAATAACAGTTTAAGAGTTTAAATTTCCCTGATAGTAAAGGTGGTTCTAATTTATTATTTGAAATGAGAACATACCTTCATAGGTCTGTCACTATTTGCAAAATTATTGATTATGAATAAAGACTCCTGAAATCTTGATCCTCCGCTTAGTGCTACGTCAGCTATCAGTTGGCTTACAGCAATTATTATCTGTGGGAAGAAGTAAACATTATTTTCTAAATACTTTTTGAACAAATGATGCTTATTCTCATCATTTTATAAGTACATAAGCACTCACATGAAATGCTTCTTTTAAAGATTCTACACTGTACCATCATAATGTATTTTCTTCATATATAAGGGGGTTACATTCTTCTGCTTTCGACAAGCTGCTTATGGTTGTTTCTCCATTAATAATCTTGTCTCCAGTAAACAACTCTAATGGGACAGACCATGGCAGTGAAGATATAAAAAGGACCAAGGATTTCTTATATTACAATGAGGGCCACTGAGTCAAGCAGTCCCAATTGTGGTTTAGTTCAGAACTATTTCACCCAATAAACCCCAAAGTGTGGAGATGTTGAATAATGACTATCATGTAGGAAGTATTAATCATGTGCTGCACATTGCATCAGGCACTACACGCACCTTGTTTTAATCCTCAGGGTAACACTGCAAAGTGAAATATCCAGTCTCATTTTATAGATAAGGAAACAGGTTCGGCCAGATTGAGTGACTTGCTTAGGGTCACACAGCAAGTAAGGATTTAAGCTATGATTTAAGCACAGGTAGGCCTGATTCCAAAGTCCATGCTTTCCACTAAACCTTGAGACATCTTTCGTTTTTAAAGTAAGTAGGCATACTGGAGCATGAAAAACATAAACTGTGTCATCTGTTCTATAAAATCTAACAAGCTTGTTATGTAATCATCTCATTTAATCCTCATAAAAACTCTATGAGCTAGGTAACAATATTTACCCCACTGAATTTGCAGAAGCTGAGGCACTGAAAGGCTAAGGAAGTAACTTGCTCCAGGTCATTTAGGATGTGGCAGTCCTCAAATCTGAACTAGAGACTGGGTGCGGTGGCTCACGCCTGTAATCCCAGCACTTTGGGGGCTGAGGTGTGTGGATCTCCTGAGGTCAGGAGTCCAAGACCACCCTGGCCAACATGGTGAAACCCCGTCTCTACTAAAAAAACAAAAATTAGCTGGGCATAGTGGCACATGCCTTTAATCCCAGCTACTCAGGAGGCTGAGGCAGGAGAATAACTTGAACCTGGGAGGTGGAGGTTGCAGTGAGCCAAGATTGTACCACTGCATTCCAGCCTGGGTAACAGAGCAAGAGTCTGTCTCAAAAAAACAAAAAACAAAAACAAATCAGAACTAGAACCTATGCTCTTAATATCCTTGCTCTAGAATAGCTCTGTTCCGTAGAAATATGGCATGAGCCACATACGTAATTATCAATTACCTAGTAGCTACACTAAAAAGAGATACAGCTGAAACTTATTTTAATATACTTAACCTAATACAGGCAACATCATTTCAATGTATAATCAATATAAAACAATTGAGATATTCTACTTTTTTGCATACTTAGTCTTCAAAAGCTATAGTACATTTTACACTTTCAGCATGTCTAAATTTAGACTAGTCACATGCCAAGTGCTAGATGACCACACTGTATTGGGCTGGTTGGGTGGCTCTGGATCTTGATCTAGAGGTTAAAGATTGAAGAGAAGAAAGATGAAGAGGTGCTTTTATTTTCACTGACCTGTAGATGTGTCCTCAGGAAGGTTTTCCTTTTGGTATACTCAAAGTTGTTTCTCATCAAAAGATACAAAAGTGCAGATGCTTCATTCCTGGTTGAGCTAATCTTTGATGTGCAGCACTTTAAAACCTCATAGCAAAATGCAGCACACATGTTTACTCTTCCTTTGAAAAAGGCTGAAGGGAACTAAAGAACAGGGAAAACAGAAATAAGTATCTAAAATCCAATCATAAAATCAATAGAATATCAAGTACCTTCTATATCCTCACCTAAAACTATGCTGGGTGCTTTGAGGATACTAAATCAACATAAGGCAGGCTCTGCTCTCCAGAGAGCCTGAACTAGTTAACATAAACACCAGCATGCGTTAATAACAGAACTTAAGTCAGTATACAAGTTGTTAAAAGATGTAAAGGTACTGAATATAAATGCTATAAAAGTAATGGTAAAAATCGCAATTACTTTTGTACCACCATAATACAATAAACAGGTTCTCAGTATGTTTTGAAAGAATGTCTGAAATGATGAATGATGGGTCTCAAATGGGGGCGTAAAAATGGGACGGTCAATTTTCATTAGTTACTCTACTGCTTTATATTTCAACAGTTCCTTTACTGTGAACATCCAAGTGCTGAGAAAATTATAGCTAAAATCTACTCAACAAGAAAAGTTTATCTTTTAACAAAATGGGATATAGGAGGTACGTACACCCCCGCCACACACACACACACGCATCCTCTTCGCATAAACACCGATAGTTAAGATGCATTTTAGTAAAGAAAAAGGGTATGAAAGTGACTAATTATCAAAAGAGACAAGTAGTCTGTTCCTTTGAGAATGTATTCAGTCTGCTTTGTGTAAGACAAAATAAACACATAACATAGACTTGTTATAATTTCTCATGCTTATAGGTCTAGATAAGAGAGTAATAAAGCTGCTTCAGGGTACACAAT
>NW_016107760.1:1306833-1320554 GCF_001604975.1 Cebus imitator
CCCGGCTAATTTTTGTATTTTTAGTAGAGATGGGGTTTCACTATGTTGGCCAGGCTGGTCTCAAACTCCTGACCTCAGGTGATCCGCCCGCCTCGGCCTCCCAAAGTGCTGGGATTACAGGAGTGAGCAACTGTGCCCGGCCTATAATTACTGATTCTTTTATTATTTATTTTCTGTCTCCCCTATCCCCACTAAGGCCGAATTCTTCATGAGGGCAAAGGGTATATTTTGTATCTCCATTGTATCTCCAGGACCTAGTACAGCACTTGACACAGAGAAGGTGCTCAATAAATATAGTATGGATGAATGGAGAGTGACTCCAAGTCTGGCTCTCCAATCTGATCCCTCTACAGAGCAAAGATCCATATATCCTAATGCCCCATAGGTACTCAAATTCAACAGATCTATATAACAGGACTCATTAACTTTTACTGCAAATGTAGTCTTTCCCCTGTATTTCACATCAACCACCACACTCCACCATACTATCAGTGGATTGATGACTAAATCCTGTAAATCCTACCTCAACATGTCTCATCTGCCTTTGACTCTTATATATTCTCTGTCACCTCATTACTTCAAGCCCTCATTTCTTATCTAGCTTATTGCAACTAGTCTTTTTATTGCCTTTGATAGTCTCACCAATCCATCTTCCACAGAACGTTTAAAAAGATGTTCCCCTGTCCTTACCAATTCCCTCTTAATACAAATCTAATTGTGTTACTTCCCTGCTTAAAACCCTTCCATGAACCTGATGCCTAAAAGATGAAATCCAACTCTTAAGATGAGTCCACATGATCTGTACTCCATTTGCATTTTTAGTCTCATCTCTTGCTGAATCCACATTAAATCCTAGTTCCATTGCTACAGAAACACTTTTACTAAATTAGAGTGTTTCTCTTGCCCACCTCCAGTGGTCTATACAGACTTATTTTAACCCAATGGTATTTGTTTCTGTGTATGTGTATCTTGATGTGTGTGTGCCTCCCTCTAGGTATGATGGGGTGAAATAAAAAGTAGCTTCTGATTTGAGGGGGTCTATGGTCAGGCCCTCTGTCTGTAATTTGTTGCTCTATATTTCTATTTACAAAGGTAGCACATAATGGCTTCACCAGCTGGCATCATGTATGTCACCACAATGATCCCCATTTTCCCTTCTCTCCTTTTTGCAATGAAGGGAGCCCACCAGCTGCTCCCAAGCTTCTATCCTTACCTTACTGATGAAGGCTCTCAGTGAGGCAAATACATGTTTCAGCGATACTTCAGATTGTCCATTTTTAAGAAAAGCAAGATGGATATCAAACACTTTTTTCATTAATGGGTTGTGGCCATCATTATTTAAAAGTTGGGTCTATAAAACATTAAAAAATATGGTTTATGCCTCACTGAGAATGAGAGAACTGATTTCACCAAAACCTGTTTATAAAAACCACTGTTTGGAAGTTTCAGGAAAATAAAAGGCTCTTACAAATAATTTCAAAATATTTGTGCCATCTTTCAACTTGGAAATCTCAAACAAATACTACATAAAGGACATGTAGAATACTTAATCCCAACATTTTAAACAGGTGCAATTTTTTTTCAATGCAACACAGCAATATATAGGACTACTATGGGAAGAGTATATTATTTTCTATTAACCTATACCACATTGCTTCTCAATTAAGAAATCAATAAATTAAAAGTGAATACAAGCCAATCAGCCTTTGTATTTCTTTGAGAGAGACCAAATATTGTAATGTATGAATGAATGAAAATACCAATTCTATTTTATAAGATTATGATCTAAATTTACTTTAAAAGTATGTTTAATATATGGTTAGCCATTCAAGACAAATTAAACCCTCTTTGAGTACAGGCAATTAACAGGTATCACAATTGAACAGACTATGTAAATTGTTTAAATGCTCCCTGCAAAGAAACAACAAATTGTAGAGAAATACCTATTAGTTTGTCAACTTTGTTTTAATCAGCAATGGTTAGTTTCTCCAGCCCTATCCTGCTATCCCTCAAGAAATTAACCAGTAGGTTACAACTTGGCGAGAAACAACAAAACCCAAAACAACAACAATCTAATGATAATACTGACAGCTGGAATCCCTGAATGGTGTTTGATTTTTCTGGCATTTTCCTTAATATATTTCGAAGCATGGTATAGTGGCTAGAATCATGCTCTCTCATAACTGGCCTAGATCTCAATCCTGATTCTGCCACTGCCCAGCTATGTGACATTAGCCTCCTGTGGGCCCCAGTTTCCTCATTTTCAAAAGGGAATGATAACAGTATCTACATCATAAGGTTATTATGAGGATTAACAGTGGGTTCATATTTGTATTTTTAAGTTATTGAGATATAACTTATATACCATAAAATTCACCAGATTCAGGTATACAATTAAATTACAGTTAGTAAATTCAGCAACAGAGTTGGATGATCACCACCATCTAATTTTAGAACATTTCCACTGTTTCAAAAAGATGACTCCCCTTTTTCATTCCCAGCCTTACAATGAAAAAGTGAGTTAATATTTGTAAAGCACTTAAGATAGTACCTGACACCTACCAAGAGATTATATAAATGTTTGTTAAATAAAGAAGAGGTATCAGAATAGGAGGAAGGAATACAATGTACACCATGAGATCTAATGGCTTTCTTATTTATTGGCATGATGAAAAATGGAGTTGTGTTGCATTTTAATATAGAATGAACCTAATACTTCATAAAGGGATCTGTAGCCTATTTATTAAAGGGATTCTACAGTCTATTTCATATTAGTATCTAATTCAGTTCTTCTTTATAAGCCTGTTTGAAAAGCACAGGCCAGGTTTCCATAGAAAATCTAGAGGGCCGAAGCAATTAACTCAATTACTTGGAGAAGAGGGAGAAAAGGGAAAAAAAAATCTGTATAACTGAAGTGAAAGCACACAAGATTTTTCACCTTTGAGTTCTTACATTATAGTCACATCATTTTTACTTTTCAAAGCACTCTCGCATCCATTATCCCATTTCCCTCTCCAATAATCCTACAAGATAATTGCTTTTACCTTCTTTTTAAAATCATAGCAGTAATGATTTGCACTGAGAAGCAAACATCTGAGAAAAAACACTAAGTGCCTGACTAGGGAAGCCAGCCAGACTGCCTGGACATCATCCACCCTGACAGGATACCTCATCACAACGGGTATTTGGGGAAACAGATCCAATCATATTTTGGGCTAAAAATTGCTGGCTATTTAAAGTATGGAAAACAAACTTCCCATTAAACACGAAAATCTAATAGAATTTAAGAGGTAGAATGGAGTTTAAGGGCAAATTAGTCCATTCCCTTTCCTTTATGGATGACACAAGTCAGTCTCAGTGATTTCCAGGATCACATGATAACCAAACTAGAACTGCCATCCACTTTTCCTGACTATTCATGTCAGCCTTTTTCACTGCACTACCACACATCTGACTAGGTAATTTCTGTATAATGTTTCTTTGCAACGGTACCAACTGAATTGTAACTATTCATTTTTACCTTGAAGCACTGAGTGAAAAATGATATGGTATCTAGTACTGTTAGGGAAACTTCAGTAGCTGTATTGCCTTCAAGAAGTGCCTGGTGGAAAATGTCTGCTTCAGTTGTTGTAGAACCTACGATTAAAAAAGTAAATTAAACTTTTCCCAACAGGAAGATGCACATAATAGTGTTGAATGACTTTCTACCCAAAGACTCAGAGAGAGACAAGCAAGAAGAAAGGGGGCTCAGCTGGGCACAGTGGCTCACACGCGTAATTCCAACACTTTGAGAGGCTGAGGCTGGTGGATCATGAGGTCAGGAGTTCGAGACCAGCATGGTCAGCATGGTGAAACTCTGTCTCTACTAGAAACACAAAAAATTAGCCAAGCATGGTGGCACACACCTGTAATCTCAGCTACTCGGGAGGCTGAGGCAGGAGAATTGCTTGAACCTGGGAGGTGAAGGTTGCAGTGAGCTGAGATTGTGCCACTGTTCTCCAGCCTGGGTGACAGCGTGAGACTCTTGTCTCAAAAAAAAAAAAGAAAGAAAAGAAAAAAACAAGAAAAAAAAAAAAAAGAAAGGGAGCTCACAGTGTCATACTGTATTTAATTCCTTAATCAAATATAGTCTAGGTTAATCAATTTCACTAGTTTTCATTATAGTTCTGTATCAACAGCTCTGTAGTACATAATTAGGTGCCCACCTCTTTGGAGACAAGGTTTCAGTGATGAACTCTGGCCATGTAACTAGGAAATAATGAGGGAGGCCTTTTAAGTCATGCCACTAATTATGTGGGTAAAAATGAGAAACCACTGAATAGAAATTCAGCTCCAGATACACAGTAGTGCCTTATGGTCAGACATTTTGGATTATGCCAATTATACAAGATTTGTTTCTAAATCAGAAGGAAAACAAGGTATCTTGGAGGCAACTGGAAGGAAGTAGGTTCATCATATTTTTACAAGAAGCTGATGGCTTTAAAACATGCAGATTTAAAGGTCCTGAGTCTATTAGCTCAGGGTCTAGCAGGACATTATCTTTTATTACTAGGTCTTACCACAAAGCCAGTTTTGCTGGCTTCCTTTTCTGAAACCTTCAGAGGACTGTGTGGAAACAAAACATTCTCACTCTTTGAGTTGTTATTAATATTTGTTTTTCATAGAATAGTTTCCATTTATATAATCCTCTAGCTTCCACAGTTGGGCAAGATTTCTCTTCTTGCCCTATTTGCCTTGTCAATACTTCAACCTGCCTGAAATACACCTTTGCCAAACTAGCATTTAGAGTTCACTGATTTCTGTAGTCAACTCAGCATGTTCATTCCCTAATCATTAAATGACCAAATGTAACTAAATAAATATTACACATACTATTATATTAAGATGTCAATATTTGCATTAAAGTTTAACAGTAGGAATGAAGAATACCCAATATAAAAATAAGAGAACAGCAAAAATTTCATGGGAAAAATTTAATTTTTTGACACTAAGAAGAAAACACCATGATCTAAAATTGTTGAAAAATCCATGTGTATTTTACCATTTTATAGTCATGTACAATGAAATTGATTATATATAAGTACATAGCAGAGAGGTGCAAACACATGTATGTATGGGAAGTCATTTCTAATCATATTGGCAATTTAAACCAGGACTTCTTTTCTTCATACATATTTAATGGATACAGGTGATATTTTGTTACATGCATAGAATGTGTAATGATCAAGTCAGGATATTTAGGGTGTCCATCACCTTAAGTTTTTATTATTTAAACCAGGACTTCTTTAGGGTCAAATGGGTACCCCACACACATTTTCACTTACTGTGATTAAGTGTGAATGAACTTTCTAGGCTACTAAGATGCTGAAGCCGAGCCTGCATTACTCCTGATCTGTTTCGGAGAGCAGGCATGGTTTGCGATTTTCGGTCTATTCCAAAGTGTTTTGACAGCCAGGCATCATGTACCCTAAAACAAATGTTAAAGTCAGGTAGTGGAGTGCTCTAATAACATATCTCAATGTAATAATCTTTTTAACTAAAAAATCATGAGGTTTCCACATAAACATAATAGTATACTCAAGGATTAAATGAAGTATCACTAGAAATTGGATGAAGTTTTAATGTATCTTTAAAATAGCATATGTGAATATAATTAAAGAATTTAGAAAGAGCTTCCACTTCCCTCTTTTTTCTCAAAAACATCAGAGATAAGTGGCTAACACTCCAAAAAGATTCAGTCTTTTCCAGGAGGTGAGGAAGGGCAAGAGTGGGAAGAAATAGCCAGAGGTTCACTAAGGGTTGAAATGAGAGGGGAAAATTCTAGCATCAGATGTTCAAAATGAGTGCCAATCAAATCTGTTTCTGTACTTTGTCTATTGCTAAGATTTACAAACTTTTGTTTTCCTTTAATGTTGTTTCCATTTAAAAAATTACAACATGGACTAAGGAAAAAGTAGTTTGTCTATCCTCTAGTAAACATAGTGGGATAGTTGACAGAAATCTTAGAGACTGAGGTTCATGGTAATGATGGCTGTACCAGCTCCAAGTTATGGGAAAAGATGGTGGAAATTGGAACCCTCACCACCCAAACTACCTATCCTTAGGACGTTCCAGAGACTCAGCAATAATCACCATCCACACAGCCTCTTAAAAGTGAAATATGTTTTAAACTATTTTTGAGGAGGTCCTTTAAAGACTAACTCCACCCCTAAAATATATCTCATTGAAATAAGCAAGTAATCTTCTTCACCTTAGAATCTCTCAAATATTTCCTTAAGTATTTATTTCACTAGGACTTATATGGCAAAAAGAGGAAATAGATAATATATCATTTATGTCCCAATCGCTGTTGGGGATTTCTGTTTACCTTAGTAATTGAGGTGAGTATTGATAGATTTCAGACAAAAGCACAGACCTTACAATTGTGCAGGTGCTTCCCCTGGATCTAGCCCCTTCTCCATTCCTTTAGAAAAGATAAGCAACTCACAAGGTAGAAACTCTGTATATCACTTTAATCATCACCCCTTGGGAAGCTGGAAAATGTAAAAGTTCCCATTCATTTAAACTTTCAGTTGGGACATGTTAACTAAATCACGGGTGTCTGAATGTTAACTCAAAATATATAACCTAGGTTTTACATGGCATGACTAAGATTGCTCTCTGTTGGAAGAGAAGGAAAAAGTAGAAATGACAGTGCTATGGCACTTACCTTGCTATATTTCTTTTCCCCATATATCTAAAGTGAAACAAGCATACTCTAGAAAGAAAAACAACAGCATGTTAGTAATGTATTAACATCCTCTACAATTTAACAATATTTTAAGTCATCTGTTACAAAGAATGGCCTATTTAAATCATATTATAATGATATGTGTTTTGCTATGCAGAAATACGTAGATAATTGTGGGCTTGCCATATTCTATCTTTCTACATTTATTTGCTACAATTACATCAACATGAAAAGCTTCATGTCTTCATATACAATTTTAATGACAGATTAAAAAAACCTGTCAATGCAAATCACCCTTTATGCTCTGTAACATATAATAGAAAAGGTCTCTATCAGTCATTTTTGTTTTTGACACAGGATCTCGCTCTGTCACCCACGCTGGAATGCAGTGGAATGGTCATGCGAGGCTCACTGCAGCACCAACCTCCCAGGCTCAAGTGATTCTCTCACCTCAGCCTCCCAAGTACCTGGAACCACAGGTGCACACCATCATGCCCAGCTAATGTTTTATTTTTTGTAGATAATAGATCCGGCTATGTTCCCCATGCTGGTCTCAAACTCCTGGGCTCAAGTGATCCTCCTGCCTCAGCTTCCCAAAGTGCTGGGATTATAGGCATGAGCCCACCAGCATAGTCATTAATATTAATATCTTTAAAAGTTTCTTCAGCACTAAAAATTGGGGCAATTTCTACATTTTTAATAATAGCATTAAAATACTTTACATTATAAAAAATTTCAAATGCGTACAAAAATAGGGAGAGGACCACAGTTAACTCCCACATACCCAATCAGCCCCCAGATTCAACAATGATTGAACTCATGGCTACTTTTGTTTGACCTCTGCCCTGAATAGGTCCCCTGATATCCCTCCACCCTCCCTACCTCCTGTGTTTCTAAAGCAAATCTCCAACATCAGATAGTTTCATTAGCAAATATTTCAGTACAGTTACAGTAGTTAAAAAAAATCTTAACTGCTGTTTATTCTCCAGACATTTTCTGCAAAAGTTTGTTAAGACTCTAATCCAAGGGTTATGTATTCATATGCTTTGTTTTTGTAGACATGCACATAGAAATCATGTATGTGTGTTGGGAATACTCTGAACCCCTCTATGGTGACTGAACAACCCCAAGCTTCTGGAAGAACTGGCAAAACCCAAGCTATCTGAAATAACAAGAAGTTGTTGATTTTTAACCTGTAAATTCTCCTAGAATTTGGTTTCTCCAAAATAAGTTATTTGCTTTGTGTTACTTGCTGTATTGATTATATTTGAGAAAATGAAGGATAATGTGAAATGTTGAGCTACAACTTGTAACTGTGGCTCTGCTGAACTGTTCTGGTAAAAACAGGAACTCTGTGAAAGGGACTAACCACATAGCTTGACTGTCGGAGATGACAGCTCATAATAGGCTTGTCATTGCAGAGAGCCTATAAACGGACGTGTAATAGAGAGGCTTATTACCTGGATTCTTTTCCCAGGAAAGGCATATTGATTAGGGCCCTGGAAAGGGAATGCGACCCTTATGGAGAGCCCATAAACGGACGCATGAGGGGCGCCTGTCTCTGTGGTTGAGATAAGGATGTAAAAGTCCTTCTTCTCCCACTGCTCCTCCAGCCTGCATGGAGGCCCCTCCTCTTGCAGTTTTTGTGAAGTCAGCCTGGCTGTCCTGTGTCAGATCCTGTTTCCCCTATAGTTGTGAGCCCAATATGTTCTTGCTGATAATCATAAGTTTATGTTTAACCTATATTCTTGCTAAGGTGTATGATTTCTATGCTGACACACAGAAAGTTATCTTTACATTGTTCTGCTTTTATAATACCATGTTGTGATTTTTGTGCGTAAGTTTTTGCTAATGTATTCTGTGTAATTATCACTGAAACTTTGTGTAACCTCGCTCCCCCTCCTCTATTGAAAGAGCACAATAAAAACTGAGGTTTTCAGGGGAATGTCAGACATCCACGGAACAGCATTATGTGGTGTCTCCCCTGGGCCCAGCTTTAAGGAAAACTTTTTCCTTCCCTCTCTTTTCTTTTTCACCGACTATTCAATCACTTTGAGAGATCTTAAACCCATGCTGATGTATTGGGAGCTGGTCTTGCCAATATATGTGTACTATTACAAAATTTCTTGCATTTCATTCTATGTCTAATTTTTCTTTTAGCTTCCAATAATCATATTAAAACAGCTCAGGATGAAACATAGGACAACTTCCCATCTCCAGACTAGGTTTTCCCCCAAGTGTCTTGTAATACGTACATACATATATATATGTATTCCATATATATGTGTATACATATATATGTATTCCATATATATGTGTATACATATATATGTATTCCATATATATGTGTATACATATATATGTGTACACACACACACACAGACACATTTCTACAGTGGGTAGAATTACTCAGCTCTACATAAAAGTATAAATTCTAAATTCCAATCATTTGCACTGCTCCACTAATCCAGCATCTTTTCTAAATGAATGATATAGGACAGCTGATATCACTTCTAGTTTTTCAGATCACAGAAAGCCTCTGGCTGGGCTGAAAAGATGGTTCATTATTAGCTAGAGTTTTCAGGAATATAGCAGGTATTCCACGTTCACATTTTGCTTCTATCTACAGGTAAAGAACCTATATGCCAGCTTCTATATTATCAAAATAATTTAACATTTTCTACATTATTAGCAAATAAGCTATTAAAAACAGAAAAAATGGTTAACAGTTAAATTCTCCCCAAATAAGGGGAAAGTTTATGAAGATAAATTAATATAACTTACTCTAAAAGTATAAGAATGTTTATGAGCTCCTGGGGAGACACTTTATTCCAGTAAGTTAAGAGAGTATCTGAAAATGAAATAAATAAAGTGTTAGATCTTGAAACAATTATAGCAAATAGCACAGTGAATCCTCAAGTCCCAGGTAGCTTCAAGGACTATCAACTCAAGGCCAATCTTGTTTCATCTATATTCTCCTCTCCCCTCCCACTGCCCAGCACATACACTGTATTCTTTTGAATTAATCCCAAATATATCATTTAATTGGTAATTATTTCAGCATCAATGATCCTTTTTATGTGCTTTGTGTATGTCCTTTTGGGTGGCTTATCTGAATCTTTGTATCATTTCTGAAGACAGAGGAAGGGAAGCTGTGTTTTTACTTTAGATCCAGTGTTTTTAATGAACTCCCTAAAATTTTATGCAAGATGGTGTGTTTATGTGCACTTTTCTGAGAAGGTCAAATGCCTTTGCCTGCTGCTCATAGGACACTGTGAATCAAAAAGTTTAAGCATTTTAAACTTTAGGCCGGGCGTGGTGGCTCACACCTGTAATCCCAGCACTTTGGGAGGCTGAGGTGGGCGGATCACTTGAGCTGAGGAGCTCGAGACCAGCCCGTACAACATGATGAAACACTGTCTCTACTACAAACATAAAAATTAGCTGGGCATGGTGGCAGGCACCTGTAATTCCAGCTACTCGGGAGGCTGAGGCAGGAGAATTGCTTGCACCTGGGAGGTAGAGGCTGCAGTGAGCCGAGACCTGCCACTGCACTCCAGCCTGGGCAACAGAGCAAGACTCCATCTCAATAAATAAATAAACTTTAGAAAAAGAGACACATAACTTTCCTTTTTCTCTTTGCCCTTGGATTATAACCTCTGATGTCCTATCTATCTATGGAACAACTACTTCAGACAGAAAAGTCTCTTAGATCTATCACATATACTTCTCTTTTCTACCCATTTCTTCCCCAACACACCTACTTACTGAGATTTCTTCTTAAAAAAAAAAAAAAAAAACAAACAAAAAAAACAGTGCCACCACTTGTCTTTCCATTCCTTTTTTATCCTCCTTTGATTGAGCTAATGTTGTCAGCAGATCCTCCTCTAACTGTAAAAATCGCATAGTTGTCACAAAAGCAGGCAAATGACTTAATTCCCAACTGAGCTGGAACCTCTCAATGATAAAGATGGAAGACGAGACAATGTTGGCTTTATGGAGGGGCAAGGAGGATGAGGGATGAGTGGAGGGTGACTTAGTTACTTCCAATTTTCCAATTGTTTTATAAGACGACGAATATTGCTAGATTTCAATGATTACAAAATGCTAATCATCAAGAATAAAACTGAAAATAGACTTAAAATTTGACTTGTTTTAAAACTTAGGTTGGACGCAGTGGCTCACGCCTGTAATCCCAGCAATTTGGGAAGCTGAGGAAGGCGGATCACGAGGTCAGGGGTTCGAGATCAGCCTGACCAACATGGTGAAACTCTCTCTCTACTAAAAATACAAAATTAGCCGGGTGTGGTGGTGCATGCCTTTAGTCCCAGCTACTCAGGAGGCTAAGGCAGGAGAATCACTTGAACTCGAGAGGCAGAAGTTGCAGTGAGCCGAGATCGCACCACTGCACTCCAGCTTAGGCGACAGAGCCACACTCCATCTCAAAAAAAAAAAAAACACAAAAAAAAATTAAGCTAGCAGTGACTTCTGGTCTCCCTATCTGCCATTGGGTGCCTTTCTACTCAGAGGAGATTGGGGTCTCCCAGAAGTCCCTGCGTCTCCAGCCTGCGTTCTAGGCTCCCCCAGAAGTCCCTGCGTTTCCAGGTCA
Source organism: Cebus imitator (assembly GCF_001604975.1). Classification (NCBI taxonomy): domain Eukaryota; kingdom Metazoa; phylum Chordata; class Mammalia; order Primates; family Cebidae; genus Cebus; species Cebus imitator. The sequence goes on from NW_016107760.1 coordinate 1,318,173, forward strand.
AAGGGCAAGTTGCCACGCCACTGCCTGAGGGCGTTGGCTTCCGTCTCTTGTGGGTTAGTTCTTCCAACCGAAAAGTTGGTGCCTCCTTTCCAGCGAAAACCCGGGACTTTCCATCCAACTGTGAGCACCCATCCCCCTCGCCCCGTGTCCTAAGGCAACTTCGGAGAAGGTCTGTGAAAGGGGTAGAAGGGCTTGCCCTCACAGCGGCCTAGCTCCCATCAACAGCAAGTCTGCCATTTTCTTAACGCCACTGTTGTCGAGCGACAAGGTCATCCCTCCCATTTCCAAATCTGTGAACATGATGCAGGCAGGGAACGCGGGTGGAAGAGGGAGGAGAGGCGATAAGAAATCTTCAGGAAGAGAGTCATCACAGTTTAGCGTACGTGATTTGGAATGTGACCGTTTTAAAAAAACATGGCTGACGCTCAAAGAACTCCATGATAAAGAGCTGCGGCGTTTACAAGCAAAATTAACAAGTCTGAGGAAACAGCGATTGTCAGATGGGAGGTGGACGGGCTCCATAGCCAAAATTAAAGAGTTGACTGAACAGCAGAGAGTCCTGCAGGGCACCATTAATGACTTAAAAGACCGGTTAAAGGCCAAAACCTGTGACCGCTGTTCAATGAAAGAAACATACAAGCTTACGCTAGAGAAAGCCTATTATGAAATGCAACAACGAAATCTTTTCTTTATTGCTGAACTCACTAAAGAAAGAAATAAATTACAAAAAGAAAATAAAATGCTTCATAAAAGAATAAAAATATGTCATCAACAGTTTCAGACTTCTTCTGATTGTGATGACCTCTTTCCTGGTAGTCAAATGACTATGTCAGATTTTTCAGTCAGGGAGCCTACACAAGGAAGCCAGGAGCATGTGTCTATCAGATCGATACACCAATCACAAAGTAGACAGATGATACCTACAAGCACAAAGGAACTGCAACAAAGTTCAGAGTTTCCAGTTCCATCTTTTAGTCAAGACTCCTTTAAAGTGCCAGGGACCCCTTTTGCAAGAAGTACCCCTAAGGACACTAAGCGTGACACAGAAGACAGTGCCTTCCAGAAGTCACTGGCAAGCTCTATTTTAACATCTTCAGTTAGCTTTCAAAAGAGGTATGAATTTCAAGATTTTTTCAATCCTTGTGAAGACGAGGTTGGCCAGTCAAAAGGGACATTTCAAACAAAGGTCTCCTCCCAAAAAGTAACTCAGATTGCCATACCTTGGAACACTTTCACTGTTTCCTCAGAAGAATACCCAACTCATATATCTGAAACTTTACAGGAACATTTAGAGGATTATTCTATAACCTCAGTTGACCCTCGTACAAAGGAAAAGAAAATAATCCCTTTGAATCTCTTTCCTTTCGACTCTACTTTAAAATCTAGACCAAGAAGAAGAATGGATGCTATTCCTTATAACATTGAATTTGCAGTGAGAGATAGCTCTAACCAGATACCTTCCAGCGAACAGTCTGCTTTGGAGAATATTAGTGAATCTACACATGCAGAGTATGGTACCAATAAGCCTCAATGTGATACTGAGAGTGTCTTTTTGGGGTCTGCGCTAAAGAGAAAAGTGAAGACACAGTCACAAAGAAAGAGGAAGTAGCTTCCCGGTTTTCCCCATCTTCTCTCTTAAGGAAGCAACAATGTTTTACTTTTTCAACAGAACAGTCTTCCTGTCAATTCAGACTGTGTAACTGGTAACTCCTGACTCTTATTCCTTTTCTCACGATATAATAAACTAAGCAATAAGGCCTGAAAATGTTTGGCAAATGTTTCTAAGACTTTGAAATAGTAAATTTTTATCAGTTAATAAAATGCAGCTACAAGTAGAGAATGAAATTTATTCTTCAGAATCCATATAAAAGTGTAAAGATAGAACATATTTTCATTGGCATTAAAACTGCTACTGTGTATGACTCAATAAAAAAGAAAGTCAAGAGAGGACCTCAAGGGTGTGGACTTGAAAGAGATCGATATTTAAATGCATATAGAGTGACTAAAACAGAATATTTACCAGACAAGACAAAGTAACTAGAATATATCCATTGAGAAGGATCTAGAAGAAGACATTTCTTATTACAAAATATGACTTTACAGATATATGGCATGACTTAATACATATAAAGACAGAGATGTGACATAGACTGTATACTAGATATTGAAAATGTGCTTTTTTAAAATCAAAAAGCAAGAGCAGAGACTACAAAACCTAACTAAGACCAAATATTTGGCGCAGAGTATTGCCACTGAGCAAGCATGGTCAACATTTTCAAGAATAAGAAGAACTATCAAGTTCACAAGAAATAAAACAGTCATGGTTTTACCCATGATATAAAAACAAAAACAAAAAAGAAAACCAGAGCCTTGTCACTGGTT
>NW_016107760.1:1320864-1327346 GCF_001604975.1 Cebus imitator
AATTGAGGCAATGGGAGTGGAGAAGAGACAAAGTTTGGGCCTCTTTTTTTAAAAAAACAAATTTATTGAGAGATTCATTTACCATAAAATGCCCACATAAATAGTGCACAATAGTACAACAGCTTATAGTTTGGGTCAAGACTGTGAAACCTTCACCACAGTTTTAGAACATTTTCATTGCCTTAAGAATAAACTCCAAAACGCTGGCAATTTCCAGATTCCACAACATAATCTTTGATGTTTATGCTAAATCATACATTCCTAGAACTTGAAGATTCCAGTTATTTTTATTTTATTAATGAACTTTAGAATTTATTCATATCTAGCTATTTGTTTTAATGTTTCTATAGCTACTTAGATATAAACTTATTTTATTTCTTTACATCCTGCATAATTATATTTAAAACAAGCAATAATTACTAAAAATAAAAAATAGAAAATGAGTAAAAGATAGCAATGACTATGATGATCCCAGGTACTTTATGTTTTTCATTCTTGCATTGTTTTTTAACAAAAGTATTGCAAAAAGGAAGAGAAGGGAGGGAACTATATAAGTAAATGTGGCATTTGGAAATAAGATAACTTGCTTTTACTTCCAGAGGACATGCAGTTTATGAAAGTCCTTAGGTTGTATTCCATCATATAGTGTAAAGAGGAACTGGTGACACTAGTAAATACAGCTCTACACCAAGGAGAAAAAACAGAGCCTGACAAACAATGTGACACCAGACGATTCCATACAGTGTTGCTGCAAAGATAATGACATTCCCTACCCTTCGAGAACTCTTCCTGTCTTTTTATTTCTTATTTGTCAAATCCTGGGTTTAATAAAAGCTGAAGTATTAAATATGCATTCTGGTGGTTATTTCCTTTTAGTTACATTGGTAATTTGATGAATTAGATGTTCTTCATGAAAAAATAAATGTTTAGCACTTCTAAAACTATTGCCTCATTTTAGAAATTCATTTGCAAAATTATGTTAAAATTATTTCAAAGACTCGAACTTGTGTCACTGATATGAACCTATTTTAAGGTTCAATTTAAGAAACATTTTAAGGTCAGAGTCTCCAAATACCTGTTTAGAATGTGCATGTGCTCTACCTCCAGATGATGATCAAATACTGTTGCATGAATGTGTGAACCTGTGAGGGTGTATGTCTAGTACAGTCTATGCTTAATATGCTGTAACTCACCTTCTGAAATCATTTTTACTATATACAGGTAGCACATCAAGAGGCTTCTGATTTCATACTGATCCAGGCGGTTATACTGGGATACACTAGTCCTTGTAGAACTCTGTCGGGTCTAAAATGTAAGGACAGGATGTTTGTGAAATAGTGTTAGTACCACAATTTTCCACAGCCTTTAACTCAGTAGCTCATTTTTTTAAAATCATTAGATCTGTTTGGGAAAATTCTAAACATAAATCTAAATTTTATATCACACTTGGAAGGTGAATGAGCTGAATCTTTCTTATCTAGTAATAACTAGTATTATCACTAGAAATTACCTTGGGGCCTTCACAAAGATATATCCATGAATACTGTGTATGTTTCATTCTCATATCTCATGTGTTTTAGTGGAAAAATATTAAAACAATCATGGCTATTAAAGGAAAGATAGCTTTTACATGGAGTGAAAGCATAAGAAACACCTTCAACTTTTTCATTTGAATCTCTCCTTAGAGTTTATTAAAATCCAACCTCCAAATCATACATTAGAAAAATCTATCTTAAGGGCTAATAAGGGCCAGGTGTAGTAGTCCACACCTGTAAACCCAGCACTTTGGGAAGCTGAGGTGGGAGGATCACTTGAGGCCAGGAGTTTAAGACCAGTCTGGACAACACATCAACACCTATCTCCACACACACAAAAAAAATTCGCTGGGTGTGGTAGTATATGCCTGTAGTCCCAGCTACTCAAGAGGCTGAGGCAGAGAGATTGCTTGAGCCCGGGAGTTGAAGGCTCCAGTGAGCACTGATCATGTCACTGCACTCCAGCCTGGGTGACAGTGCAAGACCCTATCTCTAAAAAATATAAATAGATAAATAAAACGGGCTAATTATATTATGACAATTAGGAGGACCCAGTAGTACTTCAAATTTTGTTAAAAGTATTAGAAATTAAGCATGACAAGATCTGACTTATTTGGGGATTTTTATGAATAGAATAACAATAAAAATTTTTGGTTATTAAAAACTAATACTTTGAGTTGAGCTAAATTGGGGACGCACATTGACTAAGGTATGATTTACTAAGAAAGAACTTTCACTTGGAGCAAACAGACCTAGGTTCTGATTGCTTGCTTAGCTACTATGTAACTACTAGCAAGTTATTTAACCTCTCTGACCTTCATTTGCCTCAGCTGTGACAGTATCTGTTGTCACAATTTCTAAATGGTGTGAAAGAGAAACATTTGTGGATAAATTACTGCTTACTCAAAGGCTTAGGGAACCAGTGGAAGTACAGTCCACTGGTTCTCAAGGGTAATGCCCAACTAGTAGCATCAACATCACCTGGGAACTTAGAAATACATATTAGCAGGCCCTATTCCAGACTTGTTGAATCTCACCCTGGGGTAAGGCCAGACATCTATTTTTTTAAGCCCTCCAGGTGATCCTAATGCACACTAAGAGCACCATGATATAGGAAAAAAAGTGCTAGTATTAGAAAATCTGGGTTTGAGTATGGCCCTGCCATAGCTGGTTGTTCTAAGTCATGATCCCAGTTTTCATTTGTAAATTGAGAGTTGGAATTTATGATTCTTAAGGACCCTTCTAATATAATTATATACAATTCTTTCATTTTACATAACAACATGGCAAAACTTTACTGGTCTAAATTGAGGTCTCTCTGCCTTAAGGCAGTCGCACCTTAAATTTTCATGGTGGGCGTGAAACAACTTGATAGAAAAGTTGTGAGGATATATTCTGATTAAGTGATGGTGGGACCCTAAGATTGTCGGTTTTGGGACCTCTATTTTTTCCTCCCAAATTAATACCATTACTTTATTACAAAAGAATGAAAGACTGCATTAATCCTGCCAGGATATGCTTTGTTTTAAATAACAAGGCACATTAGATATTTTAAACTTGAACTTCCCCTCTCTAGAATAGCGTGCTAGGATTAAAGGAGATACTCAGAACATTTGAGGATGAATGCCTTATTCTCTATAAATAGTTTAAGACATTGAAGTAGCAGCTGCCAGGATAAGAAGATACAGCTAAAATATCTAAGAATTATGGGATGCTTTTTGCAGATCTAGGATGGACTACAGGAGAGTAGAGAACCCCATATTTATACTATAAAAAAACTGTTGCAGCCTAACTTGTCACTAGGGTCATCCTATATATTTAAGTTCTTACATTTTCACCAGTGCTGCCTTGATCTGGAAATCCTGTTGCTCCTTCTGGGACAAGGGAGCCTCTTGAATCTTCTCTCTTAATTCCATGTCCATTTTGAAAAGACCCATAAGCTGGAAAAAAAAGTCAAGTCCTTGTTGGTGAGAGGAGGAACTGTTAGAAATATTTAAAAAGTAAGTACTGGACTAATTTAAGTAGAGATGTTAATATAGCAAATAGATCGTGGACATCTAAAGTGTGAAGTTTATTATATCAAAACACCATAAGAAACCAAGTAAAAGTGAAGCAACTTTTCACCTTTCAAAATACTTTAGCATGTATAAAACAACAAGAAATTCCTTGGAAATCGTAAAATAAAGCTACACAAGTTAAGAGACAATTTTATAGATAAGGAAACTTGAGCCCAGAGAAGGGAAATATCTGGCTTAAAATTGGTGACAGATGAGAAGAATGGAAACCAATATTTTTCTCATTATCCTCTATTTTTTCAGTATGCCAAGCTATGTTCTAAATAAGCTTAGACAAGGAAACTTAAGCAAATAAATTTAGTTGCAAATGTGAGTCAGATTTTAATTAAACTTTAGTAGAGATCAAGCTATGTATGGTCTTTATTATGAAATATATCAAAAATACTGAGAAGTAGAGGGTACATTTCTAAACACCCATGCAATATATCATGTGCAAAGGGCTTAATTACCAGTGTCTTTATCAGTGCTCAGACTCCCTCTATTGGCAGGTGAAGTAAAGCCACATGGAAACTCATCTCTGGATGCCTGTAACAGAATATGATACCTGGGTCATTTAAACAAATTTGTATATAGGATAAGAAACCTGAATTAACAGAATAAAATGTTACAGTGATTTTAAACAAAGCTCACTGTGAAAGTCTAAATCAGATACCAGTAATTAGTATTTAGGTGACTCTTTTAGAAAAAAAAAAAAGGCTATTAGCATACTGTTACAACCATGACCTCTAGCTAAGTGACATAATTCTAGATGGCTGCAATTGGTACAGTCTTTTTTGTTTTTATCTTTTGAGACAGGGTCTTGCTGTGTAGCCCAGGCTGGAGTGCAGTGGCATGATCATAGCTCACTGCAGCCTCAACCTCTTAGGCTCAAGTAACCCTCTCACCTCAGCCTCCAGAGTATGTAGGACTGCAGGTACGTCCCACCACATCCAGCTAATTTTTGCATTTTTTTAAGAGATGAGATTTTGCTATGTTGTCTAGGCTGGACTCAAATTCCTGGGCTAAGTGATTCTCCTGCCTCAGCCTCCCAAAGTGCTGGGATTACAGGTGTGCACCACAGCACCTGGCCTGGTAAAGTCTTAACATGGTTCAGTTCTCCTTAGAACCAGGGCAATGCTAGAAGAAGGTGTGTGACCAGAACCCCTAGGTAAACTTGAGCTGCAAAGAGAACAGAGAAGTGAAATATTTCTAAATAATGCTGTCAAATATATGTGGAGGGAGCATAAGCATGAAATACTGTATTTGTAAAGTGAGCCCAGCCCGACACTCAGGTAGGTGCAGTACCCAAATTCAGCCAGTTGACATGACTGGGAGCCACAGGCAGGCAAGCCATTAGAAAATTTAAAAGCAGCATCCTCAGGAAGGCAGGGCAGGCATGACAAATTGGCTGGAGCATTTCATAGGGGGAATTTGCAGAGGAAGCTGTAAATGACACAGTTTAACCTGCTACCCAACAATATGACGTGGCCAGCCAAAGTGCAAAGGTGATCTTAGGTCATACAGAACATGGAAGGGGGCAGAAGTTAATAGTTCCACAGGGAAGACTATAAAGTGTATAATTTGGACATTGTATTTTAATAGGGTTACCGGTAAACTGGAGCATATTCGGAAAAGGGGTGACCAAGAAAGTAAAGATTTTTTGGGGCCGGGCACAGTGGCTCATGCAGGTAGGTCACTTGAGGTCAGGAGTTCAAGGCTGGCCTGGCCAACATGGTGAAATACTGTCTCTACTAAAAAAACAAAAAAACAAAAAAAATAGGGGGAGGTGGTGGTGCATGCCTGTAGTCCCAGCTATTCGCGAGACTGAGGCAGGAGAATGGCTTGAACTCAGGAGGTGGAGATTGCAGTGAGCTAACGCCACTGCACTCCAGCCTGGGTGACAGAGAGAGACTGTCTTAAAAAAAAAAAAAATAATAAAGAATTTTGAGTGACAGATTAAATAGAGATATTTATATTTGCCTTGGAGAAAAATTTAGAAGGCACATGTAGAAAGCGTACATTTGGAGGTAGGAACAGATGTGTTCTATGTGTCTTTAGAGACAAAACTAAGACCAGTAGATAGAAAACCTTTTAGGTCTAATGTGAGAAGGAATGTTCAAATTATTACAATGGCAAAAGATTGTTTTGCCAAATAGGAAACTGATCACCTCCAAAGTTCCTTCCAACTCTTAAAATTCTATGGGAAGCAAAAGCAGCACAGACCAATTGTGATAAACCAAAAGAGTCTCACCAAGAAGTGCTGAAGGAGACTACCAAGGGAAAGGAGAGGCAAAAGAATACGGTTTAGTCCCCAGTGCCTAATATCTTGGAAGTAGAGAATATTTTGTTTAGTTTAAGTTGAATAAATGTATGAAGCCATATAACAACAGAAAATGTTAAGAACAAAACACAGGGTTCAAAGGATTTGTGGTGTTCTCTTGGACTTTTTATCCAAAGTGCAATCCTTGGACCAGAAGCAGCCAAATGCTTGTTAGAAATGCATGCTATCAAGTCCCACCCCAGGTCTACTGAATTAAAATCTGTTTTAACAAATTCCCCAGGTGATTCATATGCACATTAAAGTTTGAAAAACACTGTGTTAGGAAAAACAATGTACATGTAAAAATGGAGTAAAAAGTGAACTCTTGGTTGGGCACAGTGGCTTATGCCTGTATTTCCAGCACTTTGGGAAGCCGAGGCAGGAGAATTGCTTGAGCTCAGGAGTTTGAGACCAGACTGGGATGCATAGTGAGACCTTGTATCTACTAAAAATGAAAAACATTAGCTGGGCATGGTAGTGTATGCCTGTAGTCCCAGCTACTTGGGAGGCCGAGGCAGGAGGATCACTTGAGCTCAGGAGTTTGAGACTGCAGTGAACTATGATTGTGCCACT
>NW_016107760.1:1327461-1330431 GCF_001604975.1 Cebus imitator
CTTAAGGTTGTCCTCCATATCATATAGCATATGACCCCAATTCCAAATGCATTCAATAAAACAGGATAAAACTCAAACAGGAACACATTACTACTTACAGAATTAGGCATGGCTGCACAAGAATACAAGGTATCTCGACCTGCTAATCGCTGGATATTCTCCAAAAGCAGTCCAACAAAGGGGAGGTACAATTGTGCTATTTTGGCTTGTTGGTTCTGAAAAATAATTATCAAAAGTTTAATAGGTATATAACATGTATATATTACAAATAAATGACGTTGGCTTCATATATAAATTTAGAGACTAAAAAGTAAGCTAACATCCATGACAGATTAGTGAAGCATGAGTCTATTTATACTCGTAGTCTGAAAACTAATTACCACAGAACTTTGTTGGCATTTGGATTTATCCATGATACAGAGTCAAATTACATCCCTCAAACGTAACTATATAAAATAAAAAGGGTTTTGTAAAAAATAGAAGTTGGCCTATAAAGCAGATGATATTAGTTCTGTTTTTCAACTCCAGTGAGGGTTGAGCTTCCTGAGAGCAGGGACCGTATCTGTCTTGTTCACTGCTTCATCCTCAGTGCCTGGGCACATAGCAGATGGTCAACACACATTAGCTGAATGAATGAGTAAGTGGAAGAAGTAAAAAAATGTTACGTTACTATATTCATTCAAGAAACATTTTTTGCTTCCATTAAAGCTGCGATTATAATATGAACTTGGCTCCCTAAGTCAATTATAAGACTTGGGAGATTGATATATTTGTAAATATGTAAATAAAACTGGCCACCGGGACTCTTAAATAATGTGGTACCTCTCATACCAATTTATTTATTACTCTCCTCAGCTTATAGACATTCCTTGCCAGACATGTATATACACTTAAATCAGAGAAAACAGTGGCTGTGGTGGCACAAGAGTTGCCCTCCATATTTCATGACTTTAGGAGGTTTTTCTGGAGAATTAGATAAGGCCTCTACAGCAAAATGATCAACTTGTAGAATAAAGAAGATGACTGGTCTCTTACTGTTGTTTTAGTCTGCATTTATTAATTTTTCATGTGTTAATTGGCCATTTGAACTTCATTTGTGAATTTCAAAAACCTTCTTAACAGACTTCCTTCCAACATAGTACCCCATTAGTAATAGTCTCTACCACCAGAAGATTCGGATTTACTGGGTCTGGGCTGCCCCAGATGCTGCTGATGTACATAAATATTTCAGAACCACTAACCTAGTCCAACTTCCTGCCAAGACAGGAATGAATGGCCTTTACATGTATCCTTGACAAATAGTTTTTAAAACTTCTTTAAAACTCCAGCCCTTTCATGGGTTCTATTAGAAAGGTTCTTTATCTGAAATATACTCCTCATAAGTTCTACCTCCTAGGTATAGCTCTGCCCTTCGGAGCTAGAAAAAATAAGTCTACTTCTACTTTTGCATGACAACCCTTTAAATATGTGAATACAGTTACCAGGAATCATCTTAACTCACTCATTTTTTTTTTCTTTTGAGACTGAGTCTTACTCTGTTGCCCAGGCTAGAGTACAGAGGCACAATCTTAGCTCACTGCAACCTCCACCTCCTGGGTTCAAGAGATTCTCCTGCCTCAGCCTCTAAAGTAGCTGGGATTCCAGGTGCATGCCACCATGCCTAGCTAATTTTTGTATTTTTAGTAGAACCAGGGTTTCACTATGTTGGCCAGGCTGGTCTCGAACTCCTGACCTTAGGTGATCCTCCCTCCTTGGCCTCCTAAAGTGCTGGGATTACAAGCGTCAGCCACCATGCCCAGCCTTAATTAATTCTTAACAAGGCTAAATAACTCTCATTACTTTCCTTTATTCCATGGCCTTGGGGTCAACAATTTTCACTTAGTGATTAGCCCTTTTTTGATGGTTCTCTAATTTTTCAATGTCCCAGTTGAGATTTGAAAGGCAGTATAGCTAGTGTGAGATTTGAAAGGCAGTATAGCTAGCGGCTGACAGCACAGATTTGCAGTTAGAGACATGAACAAAACCCAGCTCTCCCATTACTAGCTCTTGATTCCAATCAACTCACTTACCTATAGTTTTATCTTTGGTAAAATGGGGGTGATAGTAATGATATCAATTCATGTGAGGTATTTAATATAGTGTTTGGCATATAGTGAGTCCTCAATAAATTTTAGCTGCCATTAATATTATGGCTTCTATATAGGAGTCCATTTTAGTTCTGATAGTGAGTGATCTCCAGGGGAAGAGAAATGACAACTCTCTCAGGCAAGTAAGAGCATAGGAAAACATGCAGTCATTGCCAAATATGTTACAAAATTTGCCTGCACAACAGATAGACCATAATCTAAGAATCTATTAATAGAAGACTACTTAGATAAAGTATATCCATATGATAGAATACTATGCAGCTACTTTTTAAAATGCAGTAGATTTAATCTTCAGACTGTATTATTAAGTGAAAAAAGAAAAATGCATAATGGTTTCCATTATATTTTATACATATATAATATGTCATATAGGCTTGTGCTTGCATAAAAATAGAAATATAAATAAATTTACAAGAGTAGTTGCTTCTGAAAAGATGAATTGGTGAGGGGAGGTAAGGAATGGGAGACAGGCATTTTGATTTTTGTTTTCCACCATGCATGTGTATTACTTTTTCAAAAAAGGAAAAAAGATTTGCCCACAGCCCAACTAGAAGTAGAATCTGCAATTCTCTTAGTTATCAACATTACTTGTAGTGGGTACAAGAACTATATAGGCCCCAGGGTAAATATTAGATATTGGACATTCTTGTTCTGAAAAGCAAAAAGTCTCATGGTAATAATAAGAAGATACATTGCTAGTTTATGAGTAATACATAACAGAGACCAGTGATCTCTCCAGAATTTCATAAAAGCAGGGGCTTAGGAGTGGCAATTGGATGGAAAGGGTGGGGATGATTAGGGAGTTGAGTGTCAAAGCAGGCTT
>NW_016107760.1:1330456-1334942 GCF_001604975.1 Cebus imitator
GGGGTCCCTTTAGAAGACTGATGGAAATTATGGGGGCTTAAGGCTCCCTCCAGTCCCTCACCTTGGCATAATCATTAATAAGAAACATGCTCTACTTGGATGCATTTGATAAATGAACTCTTACCCAGGTTGCCTGGAAACTGCACAAAACAGAGAAAGGACCTTTTATGTCCTCATCCAATACTCTAGAATTGAAACTTTGGTTAACCAAGACCATGAAGTAAACAAACTTCTTATGCAGAAAACTCTAAACTCATTTAATGTCTGTATGAAGCCTCTGAACAAAGAGGAAAGAGCTTCAGAAGTCATAGAAAGAGTAATAAGGTTTGGCATTGCAATCTTTCCCAGAGTTTAAAACCTCAAACACTCAAAGAGTGTCTAACTTATTTACAGGTAACAATAGCTGCAAGTGTACATATACTACTCTAAGAATTTTAAAAGTAAGTAAAAAGTGTCCAAATTTGTGATGTAAAATGTTTAATTCTGCCTCTAGGTGGTGAGAATCCCACTGGCAAAATCCAACTTTCTTCTACTTTCATCTGAAGAGGCGGTGGAAAAACATACATCTTTTGCTTCAGAGACGGGAAGTTCATTTTGTACTTTCCCAGTGATTCATTTAAAATCACGGCTAAAGACATTTTCCCCACTACTAGGCATAAGCAAGTAGTTAGCCAAAACTCAATGATAATGCTTTTTATTTATTTATTTATTTTTTGAGACAGAGTTCCGCTGTTGTTGCCCAGGGTCAAGTGCAATGGTGCAATATTGGCTCACCACAACCTCTGCCTCCTGGGATCAAGGAATTCTCCTGCCTCAGCCTCCCGAGTAGCTAGGATTACATGCATGCGCCACCACGCCTGGCTAATTTTATATTTTGAGTAGAGACAGCATTTCTCCATGTTGGTCAGGGTACTCTTGAACTCCTGACCTCAGGTGATCCACCCGCCTTGGTCTCCCAAAGTGCTGGGATTACAGGTGTGAGCCACTGCGCCTGGCCCTGCAATAATGCTTTTTAAAAGGCTTGACCAAGCTTGATTAGACTGGAGGACTTTTAAGATTGGATATCTTAAAAGTTTTTTATTTGGATATATTATACCAGTTAATTTGTGTGAAGTCAGTATCAACATTCACAAAAAATGAAAAATGGCAAATAACTGAGCCAACTATACTAAGTGGAGATATGTTACAATATATCAAAACCACAGCAAACTACAATAAAAAATACATTACATCTTAAAGCTAAGGAGTTTAAATCTACTTTAGGATACAATCACATGAAGAAAAATAGCAAGATTTACAAATAAAGAATCACTGTAATTCAAGGAATGTGAGTAGATGTCACTGGTAGGCATTTTCTGTTTATAAAGGACAAATGGGAATACTGTATAAAAAGAATAAAATACATCTGCAAGCCAGCTTTCCAAAATGACTACAACAACAAATGATATCATAATTTTATTTATATTGGAATATAAAAAGAAAAGGATAAATTATTTATTATGAAACAATATTATGTTTCCTAGGGAGATTTATGACACAGTGGAAGTAAATTAGAGTATTCTAAATCCATACAGTTTGCAGCTTACTTTTTTAAGCCAACATAATTTAATGTCAGTAAGATTTCAATATATATGCTAAAAGTACAGTAAATAGGCCTGGCACAGTGGCCCATGCCTGTAAATCCCAGCACTTTGGGAGGCTGAGGCAGACGGATCATGAGGTCAGGAGATCAAGACCATCCTGGCCAACATGATGAAACCCCATCTCTACTAAAAATACAAAGATTAGCTGAGCATGGCAGTGTGTGCCTGTAGTCCCAGATACTCGGGAGACTGAGGCAGGAGAATTGTTCAAACCCGGGAGGCAGAGGCTATAGTGAGCTGAGACTGCGCCACTGCACTCCAGCCTGGGTGACAGAGTGAGACTCTCTCTCAAAAAAAAAAGGTGCAGTAAATAGCAACTGTAGCTGTGATTATTACTCATAGAAAACAGTGTAATGTACATAAAATATACAGCCACACCCACAGCTATAATAGTAACACCATCCCATTTTTTTCAGTAAGAAGAAAAACTTATTACATATTTTATTTATGATATATATTTAAAGTTATATTAAAGCATATATTTCACAGAATAATTTTTTTAAAAATTCATAATCAGTTTATATAATCATGAAGCAGTTATCTTGTTCTTTAAATATGATTTAAGAAAACAGTATATTTCTTTTAACAGTTAACTAAACAATATATGTATATTTTTGAGGCAAGAGTATCACTCTATCACCCAGGCTGAAGTGCCGCGACATGATCTCGGCTCACTGGACACTCCGCCTTCTGGGTTCAAGTGATTCTCCTGCCTCAGCCTCCCGAGTAACTAAGACCACAGGTGTGTGCCACCATGCCTGGCTAATTTTCGTATGTTTAGTAAAGATGGGGTTTCACCATATTGGCCAGGCTGGTCTCAAATTCCTGGCCTCAAGCGATCCACCCACTGTAGCCTCCCAAAGTGCTGGGATTACATGCATGAGCCCCTACTCCTGGTCCTAAACTGTATTTTTAAAAACCTAATGATTTGAGGCCAGGCACAGTGGCTCATGCTTGTAATTCTAGCACTTTGGGAGCCTGAGGCAGGTGTATTGCTTGAGGCCAGGAGTTCAAGACCAGCCTGGGCAACATGGTAAAACCCCATCTCTACTAAAAAAATACAAAAATTAGCTGGGTGTGGTAGTGCTCACCTGTAGTCACAGCTACTCGGGAGACTGAGGCAGAAGAATTGCTTGAACCAGGTTCAAGCTGTTGCAGTGAGCCAAGATCATGCCACTGCACTCCAGCCCAGGAGACAAAGTGAGGCTCTTGTCTCAAAAAAGAAAAAAACCCTTATGATTTGAAACAAAAATCTTATTTGCAAAAATTAATTTTCCTCAATGCTTATATAATACTCCTTACCATAAAAACTTCATCTTGTATAAAAAATCATAGTAGAAATTTACTGGTATGAGACTGATGACTGCATGGATGTCCTTACCTTGTGCTGGTATCTTGTGTCAAATGCGTGTTTTATCAAAAGATTCTTTATGACAGAGATAGCTGTATATCTGATCTCATAATTGTCCTGAAGAGCAATGGAAGTTTCCCTCAGAAGTAGACCAACCAAGAAGTGATGCTTGCAATACTCATCTGATAAACTGTATTCGAGATTTGAATCTGCAGTACAATGAAATTTATAGCCCATTTATGAAAAGATTCAAAAAATGACTATAATTAAAATACTATATTATTAAATAATATGTGATCATGCTAGCAAGAGCTATAATTTTTACTATTAATGATTCTGAGCAATTCTTTTAACATCTAGAATAAGCATGCAAAATTATACAAGATAGCAGCACTCATATTTTGGGCTAGATGATAGCTTTAATGATCATTTCAGTCAGGAAGAAAGTCCCTAGATTTTTTTCCCCTGTTTTTCCCCCTAGATTCTAAACTTACAGAAATCTTAGGATAGAACCTATAATAAAATAATTATATATTTTGCAATATTTTAACTTATTTCTTTATAGCTGAAGAGACTTTGTCACAACTATAAATTTGAGTAATTCTATACAATAATGCTTGATTTACTTATCTATTTATACTTATAAAGTGGGAAAAGACAAACTAAACAACTGAATATGCTAACAGTATTGACTGTTTTTGTAAATAATACATATTGGGCTGAATATATACATGGGCCATAAGAACAATAAGGAAAATAGCCTCACTTCATTCTAATCCATCATTACTCAAAAACAAATCTTTTATATAAGAAAATGATCACTTCAAACTATGTCTTTCCCTTCCTTTAAGATCCTCAGTCTAGTTTATTTATTTATTTATTTGAGATGGAGTCTCATTCTGTCGCCCCAGCTGGAGCATAGTGGTGCAATTTCGGCTCACTGCAACCTCTGCCTCCTGGGTTCAAGCGATTCTCCTGCCTCAGCCTCTGTAGTAGCTGTGACTACAGGTGCACACCACCATGCCCAACTAATATGTGTGTGTGTGTGTGTGTGTGTGTGTGCGTGTGTGTGTGTGTGTGTGTTTGTGTGTGTGTGTGTCTGTTTGTATTTTTAGTAGAGACAGGGTTTCACCATGTTGGCCAGGCTGGTCTCAAACTCCTAACCTCAGGTGATCTGTCTGCCTTGGCCTCCCAAAGTGATGGGATTGCAGGCATGAGCCACCATGCCTGGCCTAGATCCTTGGTCTATTTTAAATCCCAGATGTTAATATCATGGTTGGGACTTGCCTTATAACTACTTATAGGGGACTGTGATCAAGTTTAGTAATTTTTTTTTTTTTTTCAGATGGAGTCTTGCTCTGTGACTCAGGCTGGAGTGCAGTGGCGTGATCTTGGCTCACTGTAACCTCTGCCTCACGGATTCAAGCAATTCTGCCTCAGCCTCCCGAGTAGCTGGGATTACAGGCATGTGCCACCATGCCTGACTAATTTT
>NW_016107760.1:1334962-1339008 GCF_001604975.1 Cebus imitator
CACACCTTGGCCTCCCAAAGTGCTGGGATTACAGGTTTGAGCCACCACTCCTGGCCAAGTTTAGCAATTTTGATAGATTTCTAATATCTTTATTTCCTCTCCCCTACCATTTAATTAGATAGGCCATAAAGCTGAAGGGTATGTTTTCTATTTCTCTTTTGGCCTCTTCAGCACTTAATATAATGCTTTATATTCAGTTGGGATTTAAATGCTGCGAGGAGTCTGATTTAATCCTAAGTCCTGATGATCTGTCCACCCCTTCTTTTTCCTGACTTCCTCATAGTTATAAATAAATATTGGGTAAAGTATGTGAGCTATTCATGCTCAGAATCGAATAAGGGGGTAGTTGAATGGGAGTGCTATGGTTTAAAAATATTTTTTCTCCATTTTCACTGGCTATAACTCCATCACTAAAACCACCACTCAGCAGATACTTCTAAACAGACCAAGGCAGATTATTTTCTTCCTGCATCAGTCATGCTCTTTTGTGAATCCCCATCACCTTCTATGCACAAGGGCCAGCACTCAGTAACAAAGGTGGCTTTATCTGGGTAGGTTTTTCTAATGGTAATCAATTTGTTACTTCGGTGATTTGAATAAATCCAATCAGGTGGTTTCATCTACACCTGCAAAATTGTGGCCAACGTGTCACTAAACAACATCTGAGAGAAAGAGGCAAGCCTAAGAGGTGACACACTAAAACAAAACAAAACAAGTAACTTCCAGTTCCCCAACCACCGCCTCTATGCTGGCTTGCAGCAGGAACTTGTATTTTGAGGGAAGATGTTTTAAAGTTGATTTCTCTAGCAACACTCAATCTTATTTTAAAAGTAAACAAACACACTGCCTCCTAGATTTTCTGGCTACTTTAAAGCCTCATTTTGGCTAGGGAGGATTTGAAAAGCAAACAAAGCCCCCATCCATCTTAGCAATTCATCAAATCAATTGTTTTCAAAAACAGCAAGCTAATTTAGAGTGAACCGAGTTAAACCTACCTACTGAAGTCAAACGGTCCACCGCAAATGAAAAAAAATCTAATTAATATATGAAAAGAAAAGGGACAAATAAAAAACATAGTAACATAAGAATAGTGCTATACAACAAAGCATTCAATAAAACTAACAATGGAGATAACTGAAGGCATTTCATAAATTTAGCACATACATGTTACTATTTCACTCTATCTACCTTTACATTTTTTTGATGCTTTGAGCAGAAATGCATTTATATGTTTTTTTAATTTAGTCTTATACAAGATCCCAAACACTACTACAGAGAGCAATTTCACTAGTATCTGACATTTGCATTTAAGCAGCAATCTATTAACACTGAGTATGTGTAAAATATGAATATTATTACTGATATTATAGAAGAAATGCAGAAAACCATTAATGGACTTCAAATAGCAACAATTCTGAGATTACCTTCAAGTTGACTGGTTTAACTAAAAAACATTATACTATACTAGTGCTAGCAAAACATGGAAAGAACAAACTCAAATGATGGAAAATGCAAATACATGCCTTGAACCCGCTGCAGTTTAGGTTTTGCAAATGCCATTGGCAAATTCAGAGGAATGTAATGTTCGTGATTGCAAATTGTTTGCAGAAATTCAAACTTGTATTCAGCCAGAACCTAAATGGAAAGAAATGATACATTAGCTCATATTTAGTAGGCATTCGCTATTTTAAGAATATAATACAGCACATTAATTTTCACAATGGAAGTGCTTAGTATTCTAAGCATACCTTGAGATGCGACCTGTACAGGAAAGAGTTAACATAGCAGGTCCAAGATTACTATCCTTTAAAAGGCCTGCTTGCTGGCTGGCATCTAAAAAATGAAATTTTGAAATGTTCCCTACATGATAAGTTGCGCCTTCTGTGTCAGCCTGCTTAGACTATTTGTACAAACAACATGATTTATAATGAACACCTGCTTTGCTTTCCTTTCTGAGTCTGGAATTTTGACCAGCCTCCAACACATAATCAGCCCCCAGTAAAATCCCTCAACTCTGAGTTTTCAACAGCCTTCCTTGATCGGAAATATTGCACATTTACAAGTGCATTTTCACTGCTGGAAGGAGGCTGTGCTCTGTGAGGCCCTTCACAGAGAGAAAGAGCTCAGAAAGCCTGCACCCACCCCATTTGATGTCTTTTCCTTTCCTGATTCAGCTGAGTATCCTCATCATGTCACACTCATGAATCTTAGCCATCAGTACAACTATATGTTGAGTCTGTGAATCCTTAGAATGAACTACTGAACATGTGGGGGGTCCTGGGGACCCCCAAAACACAATTCAGTATTTCTTGCTTTTAGGTATGTCTATATTCCAAGTACTAAATACAAACAACAGTTCCAAATCCCCTAGAAGAGAATAAACGTCACTTTTGGTCTTAGGCTCAGATGTCTGACATCCACTACAATCGTGTCCTTGTAACTTACCTTAGGATCTTTGGGGCTGAATCCAGATATATAGTCATTTATCAAATTGAAAACAAATCCTCTATCCATTAGTGTCAAGCAGCGCTATAGAAACCAAAACAAAACGCAGGGTTAGTTACATAATTCTAAAAGTATAAAGTTTAAGAATGTAAAGTTTTAAAAATTCAAAATTGGTTCTACACAAAAAGAAAGCCATTTTCATTTTTATAGATAACTTTCTGAGCTTCTGATGACCTTAAGGAAAAAGATAAAGGGCAAGTCGCATCACTGGAATTGGGACCGAAGGACCTCAATTATACAAATTTCAAAACAAGATGTATATATAGCCATACACACAAATGTACGCTTATCCATACATATACACACGTACATACACAGGCACAGATACATATCTGTAACCTATTTAGCTACACTTCCTCATTTTGGTCAACTCCCACTTCCAAAGGGAAGTGCAGGGTAGTCTGTTAGCTACTGAAAGTGAGGTTTGGCTATTTACATATTAATAATTCAGACCAAAAGGGTTTTTGTGTTCAGTGAAGTCAAGGCCTAAAACCTCCCTTCTCTGTGACAGCCCTAAGTTATTCACATTTGCCTGCTGTCATTCTCCTAGTTAAAGCTCTCACCACCTTAAAACTGAAAAACTGCAGTTAGCCTCCTTAGTCTTCATGCCTCTCATGTCTCCATCCATCTGCTTCCAGATTAACCTCTAAGTCCTAGCCCTAATAGTGTCATTTTCCTGCCCCAACGTTTCCAATAGTTCCCTATTGTCTCTAATAATTTCAAACTCCTTAGCTTGCCATTCCAGAACATTCACAATCTTGTCCCAACTACTTTTCCAGTTTCATTTGCCAATAGATCTCATTGACTTTGACTCTGTGTCAAAAAAAAAGAAAGAAAAGAAAAAAAAGAGACAGGTAGAATCTTGCTGTCACTCAGGCTGGAGTGCAGTAACATAGTCATAGTGCACTACAGCCTCAAACAATCCTCCTGCCTCAGTCTCCCAAGTAGCTGGGACTATAGGTGGGCAAAGCATGCCCGCCTATAGCATGGCAGGTGAACGATGCCCAGCTATAATTCACTTAGCATCCCCTCAAGATACACTGTGTATTCCCACTTCTAGGTCTTTGGCTCATGTCATACCTAGCAATTCTATCACTACTTCTATCTGATCTTGTTCATTCTTTAAGGTTCTCATGAAATCTCATCTTCCTTAATTACATTGGCCCATGGATCCCTTTAAATACTTTATTCAATATGAGCTTGTATTTTACTTATTATTTTCCTGTCATCTCACCTAGATTGAACAATAAGAATTAACTTTTTCTTTATATCCTTCATAGCACCTAGAATATTTCTGTGAAATTCAAAGAATTCAGTATTTCATTAACTAGCTACCAGCAATTTAAATGCATGAGGAGGTTTAGGGGTATAATAAGGAGTGGTAGGAATAGTGGCAACCTAGAAAGTATGTGCTCTCATTTAAATAAACATTCAAGCCGGGCGCGGTGGTTCAAGCCTGTAATCCCAGCACTTTGGGAGGCCGAGGCGGGTGGATCGCGAGGTCAAGAGATCAAGACCATCCTGGTCAACATGGTGAAACC
>NW_016107760.1:1340734-1367489 GCF_001604975.1 Cebus imitator
TTCCTCTTGTTGTCTAGGCTGGAGTGCAGTGGTGGCATATCTTGGCTCATTGCAACCTCCGCCTCCTGGGTTCAAGTGATTCTCCTGCCTCAGCCTCCGGAGTAGCTGGGACTACATGCGCCTGCCACGACGCCCAGCTAATTTTTGTATTTTTAGTAGAGACGGGATTTCACCATGTTGGCCAGGATGGTCTCAATCTCTTGACCTCATAATCCACCTGCCTCGGCCTCTCAAAGTGCTGGGAGTACAGGCATGAGGCACTGCACCTGGCCCCCACATCCCAGTTTTCATTCTACTTTTTTCTTGGTGCACGACGTGTATGTGCACTTCAATTTCAGTAAATGTATTCTAAAATTCTGATAAAAAATAAGTATAAGGTGAATATTTTGTACTTCACAAGGTCTTGGCTTTATCATTCCTATGAATAAGAAAATATTTTTGTACCTTTCAAACAATTAAAAATTACAACTAAAGGTATACATGACATTCCAGGATAATATCTAGTACATAAAGTATTTATAACACTGCATGTGCATGGACAAAGGTAATGTCTGATTTAACCAAATGAGTCTTCCCAAGAGATATTTTTAAGCCATAAGACAAAGGCAAAGCTTCTAAGGTGATGAGTTGTATATAGCAAATTATTATAGGAAAGAATCTATGTGGAAAAGTCTCTGCAGATTAGATGGTGAGAACATATCAACTGTGAGACCTCAGATTTATGCAATACATCCATTGTTTTTGTAAGCAACATTGAAAATGCCAAGCACTAGGAGCCTTTAAATATAAAAGGGTATTTGCATGGCTCTCTGAGAGTAAAATTAGCTTTTTTGGTTTACATCAAATATTACTTTTATAAATATATACAATTATCATTTACCAATTAAAAGTTATTCTTTTTTGTTGTTGTTGTTTTTGAGATGAAGTTTCACTCTTGTTGCCCAGGCTGGAGTGCAATGGCACAATCTCAGCTCACCACAACCTCCGCCTCCTGGGTTCAAGTGATTCTCCTGCCTCAGCCTCCCAAATATCTAGGACTATAGACATGTACCACCATGCCCAGCTAATTTAGTATTTTTAATAGAGACGGGGTTTCTTCATGTTGGTCGGGCTGGTCTCGAACTCCTGACCTCAAGTGTTCCACCCACCTCAGCCTCCCAAAGTGCTGGGATTACAGGTGTCAGCCACTGTGCCTGGCCTAAAAGTTATTCTTTATCTTAATTTACTTACCTTAATCTTATTCTCTTCCAACAAATATGTGGCCATCGACTTTGCAATTATTTCAAAGAAAAACCATGAGTACTAAAAAAAAGAAAGAAAGAAAATCTTTAACAGTTACCAAATCTTTGAAGCTTAGCAAAGTTTCACACATCAATATGGGTCTTGTCTTTGAACTTTACTAACATTTTCAAATGATCCCAAGTCACTATCAAAGTCTTACAGAATATCTGTAAATGGTTTTAGCAAAAAGGTACTATTGTACTTCAGGGTTGAGTGGTAATAGCCAAAGGAAGGGTGGGAGTCTTTGTCTCACTGTGGAGGAGTATTTTATCCCCAACATTGCTTCTCATTGCCCACACATGATAATAAGAGAGCAAACCAATTTCTAGTTTATCTTGTTACTGCTTTTAAATGCTCTATAGACAATGAATCTTATTACTGCCTGTTCTTAGCTTGGGCCCCAACCCTGCCCTTGATGTGACATTAGGGCAGCCTAAGTAGCCCAGACCTCTGCCTACATCATGTAATTTGAAGAGCAGAGAGAAGCCTCAATCAGATATACCTCAAAATACTCTTAATTCTACCATTAATAAAAGAAGTAATAAAAATAATGACAATAATAAGAGCTACCATTTCTTTTTCTTTTTTTTTAAATTGCATTTTAGGTTTTGGGGTACATGTGAAGAACATGCAAGATTGTTGCATAGGTACTCACGTGGCAGTGTGATTTGCTGCCTTCCTCCCCATCACCTATATCTGGCATTTCTCCCCATGCTATCTCTCCTCAACTCCCCACCCCCCGCTGTTCCTCCCCTATTTCTCCCAACAGACACCAGTGTGTAGTGCTCCCCTCCCTGTGTCCATGTGTTCTCATTGTTCAACATCCGCCTATGAGTGAGAACATGCGGCGTTTGATTTTCTGCTTTTGTGTCAGTTTGCTGAGAATGATGGTTTCCAGGTTCGCCCATGTCCCTACAAAGGACACAAACTGATCGTTTTTGATGGCTGCATAATATTCCATGGTGTACATGTGCCACATTTTCCCTGTCCAGTCTATCATCGATGGGCATTTGGGTTGGTTCCAGGTCTTTGCTATTGTAAACAGTGCTGCAATGAACATTCGTGTGCATGTGTCCTTACAGTAGAACGTTTTATAATCCTTTGGATATATACCCAGTAATGGGATTGCTGGGTCAAATGGAATTTCTATTTCTAGGTCCTTGAGGAATCGCCACACTGTCTTCCACAATGGTTGAACTAATTTACACTCCCACCAACAGTGTAAAAGTGTTCCTATTTCTCCACATCCTCTCCAGCCTCTGTTGTCTCCAGATTTTTTAATGATTGCCATTCTAACTGGCGTGAGATGGTATCTCAATGTAGTTTTGATTTGCATTTCTCTAATGACCAGTGATGATGAGTATTTTTTCATATGTTTGTTGGCCTCATGTATGTCTTCTTTTGAAAACTGTCTGTTCATATCCTTTGCCCACTTTTGAATGGGCTTGTTTTTTTCTTGTAAATCTGTTTTAGAAGAGCTACCATTTCTTGAGTGCCCACAATGTGCCAGGAACCATGCGTTAAATGCTTTACTTATATTTTAGAAATGAGGACTTGGAGGCTCTGAAATGCTAAGTAACTGGCCCCAGGTCACAAAACAACTTTGTGATGGATACAGGATTCTAACTCAGGTGTATCTGATCCAAAATTCTTTCTTTTGTACATTTAATTGAGGGCAAGGGGTGGGTAGGGGGGTAGGGTGAAGAAGGTTCTGTGGAGAACTTCAAGAAAAGGATGCATGGGCAAAGTGGTGGGGAGAGGATGGGTCACATGTGAAACTGATGAAAGACTAAAAGTGAAACAGGAGGACATTAAAAAAAGTATGTCTATGGCTGTTTTTTTCCTTGCTGTGTGCCGTGTTCCTACCTTTAGCAATTTGTTTATTGCTAAAAAATCTGCAGACTGTTTCAATATTGCTATCATTGTAGTAGCCAGGGTTTCATGTATCAGCTGGGCCTGAGGAGCACTTGGTTTTTCGGGTCGGAAGCTATACTACAAATAAACAAAAAAAATGAACCGTAAGACAAAATTGTCACATGAAACAAATTGCTCAGAAAGAAACTTTACTCCACAAACCTTTATGAATGATCTTAAATAACTATCCAAGCCTTCTTCATGGCACTTTGATACAATATGTAAGAGAACCCTGAAATGACAGTCACAAGAGTCAGCATGTCATGCTATAATGAATTACCATACTTTGATTCTTAAGTAAGATCATCATGTCTAACCCCCAAAACATCTAACACTGTCTGAATCATTAAAAGTGAGATGATTGCATTAGGTATAATGGTGATAGTTTAGGCATAACAAAGATTTCAACATCTAACATGCTCAGGCCTTATAAAACATATTTCTTAGATCAAAAGGAGGATACTTGAATTTGACAACCCAGATGTTACATCTGTTCATAATTCTCTGTATGTGTCTGAAGCATGGTGGTAGCTACTATGTAAAAAAAGACTTCAAATCAGGGAACTATTGATATCCCATCTAGTGACAATAAAAGGAAGAGAATAGAAAGATACAATGAAAAGCATGCCAACAGATAGGGAGAAAAGGAAGGGAGAGACAGGGCAGGGGTAATGACATGAATTATAATTGTTGGTAAGAGATTAGCAGTGCTCCTCAAAGTTTAGCATGCATCAGAAGCACCTTTTAATAGATTGCTCAGCCCCTCTCCCAGAGTTTCTGATTTTGTAGGTCAGGAGTGAAGCTCAATAATTAACAATTTTACTAAGTTCCCAGCTGATACTGATGCTGCTGGTATAGGAACCATGTTTTGAAAACCATTGGCTTAAAGCTTCTTCTATTTTCAACCACACTATTCCCAACAGCAGCGATGCACACAAATGGTGTGTGGCTGTGGTGTGAGGCCTGCTGGAAAAGGTTGTGGCAACAGCAGAGGCAGCAACGCCAGAAACTTCCAGCACTGAGCCCACAATTTAAGAATCCTATTTTGATTTCAAAATTCAGGTGCATTTTGCATTCTACTCTACAATATATCCTTGTTTGTTTTCATATAAAAATAATGCTTCCTTATTCTTTCAGGTAAAAATTGATGACTTAGGGCCACATTCTGTTAAGTATGCATCCCTAGTCACCTGTGACTATTTAAATTGATTAAAATTAAAATTAAGCACAACTAAAAATTCAGTTCTGGCTGGGGGAAGTGGCTCATGCCTGTAATCCCAGCACTTTGGGAGGCCGGGGAGGGTGGATCGCCTGAGGTTAGGAGATCGAGAATAGCCTGACCAACATGGTGAAATCCCATCTCTACTAAAAATACAAAATTAGCTAGGCGTGGTGGCAGGTGCCTGTAATCTCTGAGCTGAGGCAGGAGAATTGCTTGAACCCGAGAGGTGGAGGTTGCAGTGAGCCGAGATCATGCCATTGCACTCCAGCCTGGGCAACAAGAGCAAAACTCCGTCTCAAAAAAAAAGAATTCAGTTCCTCAGCTGAACCAGCCCCGGTTGAAGTGCTCGCTGGCCACATGTGGCTGGTGGCTGCTATACTGGACAACACAATTGTAGGACATTTACATAATTGGATAACGTTCAATTGGAACTTATATATCTTCTTAAATACATAAAGCAAATATTAACAGACATGAAAGGAGGAATATATTGCAATACAATAATAGAGGACTTCAATATTCCCACTTTCAACAATGGACAGATCAACCAGACAAAAAAGTAATAAGGAAACATTGGACTTGAACTACACTTAGACCAAATAGACCTAACAGTCATATATAGAACACTCCATGCAATACCAACAGAATATCCATTCTTTTCATGAGCACATAGAATAGTCTCCAGGATAGACCATATATGTTAGGCCACACAACAACCCTTAAGAATTTTAAGAAGACTGAAGCTATATCAAGTGTTGTTTCCAACCACAATGGAATGAAACTAGAAATCAATCACGGGTGAAACTGTCGAAAATTCAAAATAGGTGGAAATTAAACAACATGTTCCTGGGTCAAAAAATAAAAGGGAAAATTTAAAATATCTTGAGACAAACGACAATGAAAACTCAACATACTGAAACCTGTGGAATGCAGCAACAGCAGTTTTAAGAGGGAAGTTTATAGTAACAGGGAAGTTTATAGTAATGAATACCTCCATTAAAAAATAAGAAAGATCACAAATAAATAGCATCTTTGTATTATAACATTGAAACTCACATGGTGCAGTTGATAGGAACGTCATCTTCATGGGTCATATTTGTGAGAACTCGGAAGAGTTGCATAAGAATTACAGGTAGAAACTGTATCATGACTTGGATCTCCATGGCATGCAAACACTAAAATTAAGTCATTATTAGTTAAGAAAACAAACAGAAATATGATAAAATTTGCAAATGTGAAACAGCAAAAACATTAATGAGAAATACATTGACTAGTGTATAAGCTCACTTGAATGTGAGCTTTCCATGGGACAGGGGGCTTTTTATTAATTACTTAATCCACACCTCTATTTGGCACTCAGATTTTGTTAGTTTATTTAATGTTAAATACTTTACTCAAGGTAACAAGTATAATTTGGATAAACAGATTTTGGAAAAATGACAACTGACTCCTCGTAAACCAACACTCAATTGCCTGGGGCAGTGAGGAGGAAGACGAGACACATTTGGAGATGACACTGGAGATGTACCTACTAACTCCCAGGCATTCTGTATGTCTTACAGGGGAATGCGGGCCATCAATTAATCTGGTGAGAAGTTGAATTCAATAAAGAGTGGTTCTATATATAATTGGCTCTATCCCATCACCCTACAAAACGGAGGTGGTTTTGCAGTCTAACAATCTCACAATACATTTCCTGAGATGTGCTAACACTCTGTCTCCAATAAGTGCGTTACAAATGTTAAAAAGAAGAAATGTAATCCTATATACGAGAAATGATACAAACAGTGAAAGTTGTTCAATTTCTTTCTTCTTTCTTTCCTTCTCTCCACATTCACTCACTCACTCAACCAGCCAACCAAAATAAAGGAAACAAACCTCACTGAGCATCTTTCTATATCAATTCAATGTGTAGTGCTGAGGGAAATAGAGAGGTGGACAAATCAAGTCTCTGTACTTAAAAAACTCATAAGTTCTCTTTCCCAGATTCCGATTTTTGTTACGATCTGTCTTCAAGACCCTCTAATCGATGACCGAAATAATCTAAATTATTTTATTTCTAGCAGGTCTCTGTACCATTTCTCTTTACTCTCAATACATTCAACCTTATTTCTAAATTAATCTTCCTTAAATACTCGTTACATTAGATCACCTCCTGCCAAGATTTTTTTGATGTCTCCCCATAGCCTATGGCAGTAGTTCTCAACCAGGGGCCATTTCATCCCCGACTGATCTGGTAATGTCTGGAAACGGTTTTGGTTGTTACAACCAGGGGGTGATACTGACATCTAGTGGATAGAGGCTAGTGATGCTGCTAAATATCCTACAAAGCACACACAGACCCTCAAGGACAAAGAATTATTCTACCTAAAAATGTCAATAGTGCCAAGGTTGAGAAATCCCGGCCTAGAGTATTAAGACCAAGTTATTTCAGACCTTACTGGCGTTTTCTGCTTAAACAACGATCACCGTTCTTTACAAAGCCAAACTGGTATCTCTGCTTTCTTCACTGTTCTTGAATTATCTTAGCCAAATCCTGGCCACCATTTCAAGGCAAGTACAAATCCCCACTTCTGTGAAACCATTCACTTTCTCAATTGACAAAGGGAAAACAAATGAACTTCCAATAGCCAAGCACACCAAAAACAAAAGTAAACCCAAACAAATAAACAAAGGCCATGGTTTCTATCATCAAGTAGTTCACTGTGTACAGGGGATAAAGACATTTACTGCTATTTACTGGAACTAAATAATTGCAATATCAGCAGTAAATAGCATGATTATGGGATATACAAAATGCACAAAGAAGCAACTGAGTGCACAAGTGGGTAGGGAATGTGTGGTGAGGCCTCAGAGATGTGATAGAGTGAATGATAAATAGAACAGTGTCAGGTAGAAAAGAGAGATGGGCATTCCCTGCTACCAGTAGCGCTCCTCTGTCATTTATTCTCAACACTGCAGCCAAAGTGCTCTTTTTGAAATGCAAATTAGATAATGCCACCTTTCTGTAGCTAAAAACAAAACAAACCACCATGAACAAAGAGCAATCATAAGCTTCCATGCCTACAACATACCCTGCCTGTCCCTCCAAACCCATCACTTGCCATCTTCCCCCTGCAATGCACACTGTGCTATAGCTACATGGTCTTTTATTTTTCTGTCCTTCAAACATACTGATGTAAGGTATTTACACCCACTGTGATATTCTGTTATCCTTTTACATGGCTTTATCCCCTAAGGTTGTCTTCCTCTCATCCATTCAGCTTGAAATGCCATTTCCCCCAATAGGCCTTCCCTGACAACTCTATGTAGAATGTACTCCTGGTCATATTGGATTCCATGAACCTGCTCTCTTTTATTCATGGCACTCGTTTATAATCTCTGTACCGCAACTAGAACAGGTATGCTGTCTAAACCATTCCCTATTCAATTCATGGCACCCAGAGCAACGTCTAGTCCATACTACGTGATCAATACATATTTGGTGACTTACTGAATAAATGAATAAAATAAGAAAACAGGCCAGGCTTAGTGGTTCATGCCTGTAATCCCAGTACTTTGGGAGGCCAAGGCAGGCGGATCACTTGAGCTCAGGAGTTCAAGACCAGCCTGGCCAACACGGTGAAATCCCATCTCTTCTAAAAATACAAAAATTAGCTGGGTATGGTGGTACATGCCTGTAATCTCAGCTACTTGGGAGGCTGAGGCAAGAGAATCGCTTGAATCCGGGAGGCAGAGGTTGTAGTGAGCTGAGTTTGCACTACTGCACCCCAGCCTGGGTGACAGAGTGAGATTCCATCTCCAAAAAAAAAAAAAACAGAAAAAAAAAAGATAGCAGCCCCCTAGTCTACAGTAGTTCCTCAGTTCACTCAACCCTTAGCACTTGTATCCTGTATCAAATACTGGACATTTAATCATATATTGCTTTGAACTATTAATTGTATTATTGACAGACTGTCATTTAACTTATATGTGTCCTGTTCTTCAGTTAGACTGTAAGTTCCCCTATGGACAATAACCGTAAGTTATTCTTCTCTGCAAGCCTCAAAGAGCTAGGAAAATAATATACAATAAGAGCTTAACAAGTGGATGGTAAATGAATTCTTGAAACGATATCATTTATAGGAACAATAGATAGCAAGGTGTGGTAGAAAGAACATGGGACTTGTCATAGTCTCACCCCAGTTCTGCTACTGACCAGCTGAATGACTATAAGCAAGTCACTTCTACTTGGGCCTCAGCTTCCTCATCTGTTAAAAAACACAAAGTCTTGACCAGGTGTGGTGGCTCACACCTGTAATCCTAGGACTTTGGGAGGCCCAGGCAGGTAGATTACCTGAGGTGGGGAGTTCAAGACCAGCCTGGCCAACATGGCCAAACCCCGTCTTTACTAAAAAACCAAACCAAACCAAAACAAAACAAAATTAGCTGGGTGTGGTGGCAGGTGCCAGTAATCCCAGCTACTTGAGAGGCTGAGACAGGAGACTCGTTTGAACCCAGGAGGCAGAGGTTGCAGTGAGTTGAGATTGTGCCACTGCACTCCAGCCTGGGCGACAGAGTAATACTCCATCTCAAAAAAAGAAAAAAAGGAAAAAGTCTTTAGAATCCTTTTCAGCACTAAGGTTTTATAGAGGAGCTTGGCTATTTCTGAAATCACATGGTGTTTCATTGATTACCACTAGAGGGAGAGTGTAGGTCACATAAATATCAGAAATTCCTCATCTTCAAAACAAACAAACAAACAAATATGAGCACTTTTCCATTTTAAGAATATCAGTATATATTAAAATTATGCTCTTTTCCATTCCACTTAATTAAAACTTTTATAAAACTTTCCCATGGGAAAAACAAGCCTTAACAAAGCATTCATACATATTGAAGTCCTAGACATTTACCTGAAGAAAGTATTTAAAAGTTAGATGATTATTATACTTTATCTTTTTGAGACAGGGTCTCTCTCTGTGGCTCAGCCTGGAGTGCAGTGGCATGATCACAGCTTACTGGAGATTCAACCTCTCAGGCTCAAATGATCCTCCCACCTCAGCCTCCCAAGTAGCTGGGACTACAGGCATGCACCACCACACCCAGCTAATTTTTGTATTTTGTGTAGAGATGGGTTTCACCATATTGACTGGGCTGGTGTCGAATCCCTGGGCTCAAGCAATCTGCCCACCTGCGTCTCGCAGGGTGCTGAGATCATAGGTATGAGCCATTGTGCCTGGCCTATTATACTTCTTAATAATAGTTAAGAACATATAACCATATGACCACCACTTGTTAACTATCTCCCTTCTACTCTTCCAACAGTGTGTTTTCTATATGGGAAGAAGAATGACACTTTAAAAACCAAAGTCACATCATGTCACACCTTTGTCCAGAGCTCCATAAGGCTTCCTATCTCACTCAGAGGAAATTCAAACTCTTTGCCATGGCTTATGAGGCCTTGCCCGAAAAGCTCCCAGCAAGCTCCCTGAGGTAATGTCCTAACACTCTGTGCGCCAGCGACACTGGGATTCTTGCTGTTCCCTGAGCACACCAAGCCAAGCTCCCTGGGGCCTTTGTAATGTTCTTGCTGTTCCCAGCCCTCCCTCAGAAATCCACATGGCTGGCACTCTCGTTTCTTTTAGGTCTCTGTTCAAATGCGCCTTTACTAGAGAGATTTTCTCTGGTCACTTTTTTTTTTTCGAGATGGAGTTTCGCTCTTATTGCCCAGATTGGAGTACAGTGGTGCGATCTCGGCTCACCACAACCTCCGCCTCCCAGGTTCAAGCAATTCTCCTGCCTCAGCCTCTCAAGTGGCTGGGATTACAGGCATGCACCACCATGCCCGGCTAATTTGTATTTTTAGTAGAGACAGGGTTTCTCCATGTTGGTCAGACTAGTGTCAAACTCCCAACCTCAGGTGATCCACCTGCCTCAGCCTCCCAAAGTGCTGGAATTACAGGCATGAGCCACCACACCCAACCTTCTCTGGCTAGTTTAAAACAGGAACCCCTTGTAAATCCCTGCTCCCCTTTCATTGTGCTGGTTTTCTTTATACAGTTATTACCATATGAGATGACATATATATTTATTCACTTACGTGTTATTATCTGTCTCAACAAGTAAACTCTTTGACAATAGGGATATTATTTGTTTTCTTCACATACATTTCCAATGCTTAGAATGATGCCTGGCCCATAGGAAGCACTAAAGAAGTAAGGGTGGCATGAATGATTACTTTCTGGCAGATACCCTCATCTATTTTTGTTTTAAACAGAGTCTTACTCTGTCAACCAGACTAGTGCAATCTTAGCTCACTACAACCTCTGCCTCCCAGGTTCAAGCAATTCTCCTGCCTCAGCCTCCTGAGTAGCTGGGATTACAGACGTGCGCCACCACACCTGGCTAATTTTTGTATTTTAGTAGAGATGGGGTTTCGCCATGATGGCCAGGCTGGTCTTGAACTCTTGAGTTCAAGCAATCTCCCTGCCTCAGCCTCCCAAAGTGCTGGGATTACAGGTGTGAGACACCATGCCTAGCCCCATTATGTAATTTAAGTCTCACAACCACCCTACAAGATGGGCATTATTGTTACCCCCACATCACAGATGAAGAGACAAAGTCTCAGAGAAGTAACTTGGTCCTGGTCAATTACAGAGCTAGTAAGTGACAGATGTGGGATACAAACTCAGTTGATGATTCCAGAACCCATAGATTTGATCATCTCATATTACCTCTCTAAAAGAAATGTTCCTGAGTATATCATTCAGTAATAGCATATGTCCAAAGGTAAATCCTAAAGATGTTTCATTTAAAATAAAATTTCCTCAGACTTGCTATGCCTATCTTACTAAAGGAACAATTAAAAGAAGAGAACCACTGTCAGGCAAGTTATGATATGCACTGTAGTCCTAGCACACCAGGAAAAAACAGAGTCTGTGGTAAGATGTAATATTTCAACATGTGTCAAATATGTCTCTTTTTTTAGCTGGCCCATTTGTTAGTCTATCACTTGTGGACATAGGAATCATTTCACATTTCATACCAAGCCAAAGGGATTCCATTCCTCCTGGTCCTTTTCCCCACAGTATCCTCCACCTTCATTGTGCAATAAGCAGGAAGAGAAAGGCCCTTGAAAAATCAATTTATGGGCCTGAAATAAACATTTTCATGAGAGTTTCAAAATTATGATGTTGCATTGTGGCTATTACATATTCTTCCTAATGTTGCCACTCTGCTGTCTGCTTCTAAACAGCCACATGATGGAAAAATACATAATAGAAAGTATTCTCTTGAGGAAATACAGCCAAACATATTTTAAAGTGTCTGTTTGCTTTCATTTTTTGCACACCAAAATGTGGCAACAGAAAGACATGAAAAATAAACCTTTTGCAGAAAGCTGCTGTTCATTTACCTTTAAATATTTAATGAGCTCCCCTGGAACTTCTTTCGAGCCTGACTGAATCAGCTGGCAATGATGGAAGAATTTGTGCACATGCAGATCCTGGAACACAGATGGAAACAGCCATATGAAATTTGATTCATTATCCTTAAACGAAAGCTCTCTACCTCTCCCTCCTCCTGCATCTTGCAGACCTATTTATCTGGTATTCTAATGCCCAAGCTCAGCAGCTCTTGAGCACCACACATAGCAGCAAAACCAGGTAAATTTGGCATGTACCTAACCACACGGGGTAGGCCACTATTTATGCCCAATGAGCTAAACATTTATCTGACTCCGATTTTGACTAGTGTGTTCTGTAAAGTTGGGCTGCTTCTCCATTTTAATGAAATAAGCAGGAATAAAGGTCTGAACTGAAAAAGATAAAGATTAATAAAGATCAGAACTGATAAAGAAAAGATAACAGCAGGAAGTTAGCAGAACGATAGTCTCAGGCATTCAACACCCAACTTTACCATGGCACTGCACTGGCAAGGGAGTCCAACTATCCTATATGGAATCCACATACATTGATTTTGTAGACAGCATGGACTACATCAGAAACTAGAATAATGAAATGTGTGTTTTGACCTGATTCCCCTAATTACTGCTCTGTGACCTTGAGTAAGTCACCCAACCTGCCTGAGCCTCAGTTTCCTCACCTATAAAATGGAAATTATGGCTTCCACATTCCTTTCAGAGTCTGGTGAGGCTCAAATCACTTAATGAGAATAAGAAGATCATGTAATTTGAGAGGAGCTAGAATGACCTTTGTTTTTGTTTTTTTTTTTGAGACAGGGTCTTACTCTGTCTTCCAGGCTGGAGTGCAGTGGCACAATCATAGTTCACAGCAGCTTTGAACTCCTGGGCTCAAGCAATCCTCCTGCCTTAGCCTCCCAAAGCACTGGGATTACAGGCATGAGCCACTGCACCTGGCCTTATTTCTCAAGGTTTTGAGAAAATCTTGCAGGTCACATCTTCTCTACTGCTGTAGGAATCAAATGTGGTCTATTTTAATCAAACAAACTCAAGTATAAAAATTGACAAAATTCAAATGATGCAACTTACTTGAGTGTAAATGGTAGATTCTAAGTGGCTTTTAATCTTCAACAAAGGCTTTGCACCATCTACCCATTTAATATCGACATTACATTGCTGTGAACAGAAAATTGAGTTTCTGTAACATAACAATGATTAGATGAACAATATATAATACCTTTATGCATTTAACCATTTTTTTCAGAAATGATGTATTAATTTCATACCAAGAGATTACTGGAGAAAATACCCTGCCTTTAGAATAAATGTATTCTAAATCATTTTAAATTTCCAATCCTTTGCAGACTGATATTTTAATAAATTACAATAAAAATGAATTACTTAAATAATTTTTTAAAATGACACACAAAATCTGAGCCCCCCACCCCCTTTTTTTTTTTGAGATGGAGTTTTGCTCTTGTCACTCAGGCTGGAGTGCAGTGGCACGATCTCGGCTCACTGCAACCTCCACCTCCCAAGTTCAAGTGATTCTCCTGCCTCAGCCTTCCCAGTAGCTGGGATTACAAGTGCCCACCACCGGGCCCAGCTAATTTTTTGTATTTTTAGGAGAGGAAGGGTTTTGCCATGTTGGGCAAGCTAGTCTCAAACTCCTGACCTCAGGTGATCCATCTGCCTTGGCCTCCCAAAATACTAAGATTACAGGTGTAAGCCACTGCGCCCATGCCCCACTTAAAAAAATTATTGTTAAAGTCAACAGACATAAAATTACTTTGTAAAACTACTATAAATTCTAAACATGTATATTCCATGTTCATCTATGCTATGGACCAGCACTGGCCCTCAGACCCCCACTTTGAGTAACATTGTGCTAAATAAATGAGACCAACAGAATTCTATTTTTTACACATTTAATCATGATTGCTTCAACGAATGCAGTATTTTCCTACCCTTCTTGATTCTGCATCATTCAGATTCAAGTAGCCTGGGGGAAGATTGGCGGAAACTGGCAGCTGCTGCTCAAATGTGATGATTCTACCATCTTTCAGCAAAGGTACCCAGGCAAACCCAACTGCCAAGATAATAACCAACCGTGAGAAATGAAATAACGAATGCAATCAGCTACACAAATGGATGACTTCTAGGGGCCAGGGTAGGGTGGTGATGTCTCCAGGGATCGGTACGTGGGAGTTCAGGTGCTGGACAACTGAGTACTGGGGAAGGAACAATGGGTTTGGATTGACTCTGAATCCCAGCCTGGTCACTAACGAGTTATGTACTCTTATTTCCTTGACTATAAAAATGGGAACAACAACACAGCCTTTCCATTTACAGGAGTTATTGAGAAACCAGAGTGAGATAATATATGAAAACACTTTAAAACTTTAAAAGTGCATCAATATCATTATCTTTATACTGTGGGAAATATTTTTGGTAGATTTATTTTTAAAAGGCTCAGATGGCTGTCATCCATTTTACATTAAGAGTGCAGAGTCTCACGGCTGAGACTATTTCAGATAACAATCACATGTTCCAAATTTCTTATGGCAACCCTAGGTTAAGGAACTACGGAAAATTAAGGTCACAAAGTCACAGTTACTCTCCATATTTATACAAGGCAGTAGGCATAAATCATTTAGTTGGGCAGAGTTTTCCTGATTACAGAGGGAAGAGCTTTAGGTCTAGGTAGGAGAATGTAGCCAGGGAATAGTGTTTATGACTTGAATCCATCAAGAGATTTTCTCCAATCTCTACATTTCTTAACAGTTCTCCCCCCAAAGAGCCTTTTGGCTTTTAATTAGAAAACGCATCATGTTCTAGCTAAAAAAGCCAGAGCCATCTGTGTTGTTCAAGTTGAGTGGTGTCAGTATTTCCATTATAGAGATTACTCTGGGATTCAAGTGTTTATAACTCAGCCATAAAAAAGCTTGCTCTGGACTGGGTTTTGGCAAATGAGAGAGGGTATTGGCTGGAGAACAATTTTTAAAGCCACTGCTTTCTGATTCTTTAAAATTCTTCGTGTGACTCTGTGTGTGTGTGTGTGTGTGTGTGTGTGTGTGTGATACTGTGAACACAGAAGTCAACACAAATCTGGTTACAATGTTTTCATTTATGTGTTTAATTTGGCAAATGCTTTAATTCTTAAAAGGAGACTAAAACATTGCTTCTCTAAGTAGACTAAATGGCTTTCTCAGACTACGAAATGTGCCTGACGGGCATCTTTACTAGTTCAATGACAGAAATGGTTTACCCAGACCTTTTCTATTATAAAAAGCAGAGGAAAGTAACATGAGCAGAAGCGCCATTCGAAATGACTCTGTCAAAGTAGTTAAACTAAAATCTTGACAAATGAGAAAAGATTTCCAGCCCAGAAAATAGGAAAATATATTTCTCATTCTTAGGCAACATTTTCAAATAGCGATTTTTTATTGAGACCTCACTCAGATATAGCATACATCTATTTAAAGTGTACATGTAGTGGTTTTTAGTATATTTGCAAAGTTGTATCTCCATGACCGCTACTTAATTCCAGAACTTTTCATCACCCCCAAAATAAACTCCATAGCCCTTAGAAGTCACTCCCCATTTCCCTCTTCTCCCAGCCCCTGGCAACCAATAGTCTACATTTTGCCTCTGTGGGATTGCTTAGGCAACATTTTTGTACTGTAAATTAATCAGAGCACGACCAAGTGTGTCCCCTATTCAAAACTCATAGAGAGCACTTGGAAGCTGTAAAGGTACCATGTCAAGCACACCATCTGGCTCAAAGGTGGGAAGCCACTTAAAGAATGGACAGTTAAAAGTGATGAGTGGCACATGGAATAACCATTTAATGTTCCACTGAGCATCTTGCCCACTTCTATCTAGGATTTGGATAACAAATCATTAATTTAGCTTTCAGGATGTACACATGGTCATGAGTTCTCATCATCCTGCTAGTTTTCTTCTTAATCATGAAAGCCCTTACCCTGAATGAACTGCAATTTCTATGGGGATAAAGAAGAGGTCCATAGTACCCACAAAGGGAACTCCCTCATATTCACTCCTGCTGCCTGCTGGGCATCACTCCAATGTCTCACTAGCACCTAAAACTCAACTGATGCTGTCCCAAACCTGCCATCCCCACTCACAGTTTTGCAACTGGCAATACCTTTTTTCCAACCACCCAGGTTTGAAACTTCACTGCTAACTAAATCATCTCTCTCAAAGCCAATCACTTGCCAGGACCACTATATTCTTCTTCTGTACTTCCCTTTCTCTCTGTCCCCCTGCTACTGCCATAGTGTGGCCTCTTCCTTTCCCGGACCTTTAAAATAACCCTCTTACTGGTGTTCCTTTCTTCCTCTTCCTGCTGCTACTCGCCTTGCCCATTATACTGCTGCCTGGTTGGTTTTCCTGAAAAATAGCTCTAATGTTTAAAACCCTTCAATAGCTCCATTGTGATGACAGAATAAAATCAAATCCACAGCCTGGTATTCAAGGCTTTCCAAAATCTGATGCCTCCTGTTCAACCTGACATCCTATGATCTCCCTCCTAGCACCCTGTGCTCCAGGCTTAGTGAACCTCATGGTTCCCTGTCCATGCCCCTTAATACTCTGCCTCTGTACAAGCTGTTCCTTCATGATCCCCTGCCTTCCTGTCATTGTTGCATTATCAAACCCCACTCAACCCTTTAAGGCCTTACTCAAACACCATCTCCTCCTAGAAGCCTTCTCTGATTCCCGGCCACTTGTCCCTTCACCAGCTGAATAACTCGCTCTTCTGAGTTCACGTGGCACTACTTGCTTAAACATCACTTTCTATTTTGTATTATAATTGTTTACGCAGGACTCATTTCCCTTAGTAGATCATAGCCTCACTGAAGATGAGATCTGTGCTTGATTCTCCACTGTATTCTCCAAAGTATCTACTATAATATCTTGTATATAATAAATACAGTTTGAGTATCCTTTATCTGAAAATTTTTTAGGAACAGAAATGTTTCAAATTTCTGATTTTTTTAGATTTTGGAATATTTGCATTGTACCAGGTGAGTATCTCAAATCCAAAAATCCAAAATATGAAATGTTCCAATGAGCATTTCCTTCGAGGATCTGGCCATTGCTCAAAAAGTTTCCAATTTTGGAGCATTTTGGACTTGGGGATTTGGGATGCTTAGCCTGTATGCAGAAATATTTGTGGAATGAATGAATGAATGAATGATACAGACTAGCCTGGATCTGAGTCTTAGGACATGCTGATGTTCATAAAGTGCTTGTGATACAAGCTGTGTTCACAAGGCCTTCTTTTTCATGTAAAGGTGCTACCCATTGGTTTACCTAAAGCCTTGGTGAATGGGCCTATGATGGGAGCTTCGCTACTAAAGCTTATTCAAGTTTGTTAAATCAGTTATCTTCTCATTAGAACCAGTCAGCCCCCAACCTCCCTCTGCCTCAGAGATGTCCCTGGCTCTGGGCTCACTTCCCTCTTCCTCAGTGAGCAGAACTGGAAAATTCTGGTTGCTGGGCAATTCTACATAAAATAACAAAAATACTGTATCACATTATGTGTTTCTCTTTGAGAATAGCAATATTACTTTATGTTGCTTATAGTAGTCTAAGCACACTGGCAAGCACACGGACAATGTTATTTGGTAGAAATGACACTAAAATGAACATATAATAGGGCTTTTACCAATGAACTTCTAAAATCAGAAATGTGGTTGATATGGTTTGGCTGTGTCCCCTCCCAAATCTCAATGTGGATTGTATCTCCCAGAATTCCCATGTGTTATGGGAGGGACGGGGCAGCGGGGTGGGAGGGGAGTAATTGAATCTTAAGGGCGGGTCTTTCCCATGCTATTCCTGTGACAGTGAATAAGTCTCACGAGATCTGATGGGTATATTAGGGGCTTCTGCTTTTGTTTCTTTCTCATTTTTCTCTTGCCACTGCCAAGAAGTGCCTTTCACCTCCCACCATGATTCTGAGGTCTCCTCAGCCATGTGGAACTATAACATCCAATTAAACCTCTTTTTCTTCCCAGTCTCAGGTACATCTTTATCAGTAACATGAAAACGAATTAATACAGTGCTTTTTGGTCAAGGGGAGAAGTGGTCTATAGTCGATGAAAAGAGGTTATATTCCAGACAATTCCATTTCAAATAACTGTAGAGAGAGACATTTAAAGAGTACACATACCTGGAGTTTCAATTGTGTCTTGCTTTTTGGTTGTTCCCTTTGTGTTAATTTCACAACTTACATGATGAAAAGTGAAAAGCAAATGATGTTTTTGATGCAGGTGAATGGGAAGCTCAATTTTAATCTGAAACGAAAGCAAAATTACACATGGCATTTTTTTTTAATTCTCAAGTTGAAACTGTCAGACACTTAGTTCGGCTTCATCATAGTGTTCCAAAAATACTTCCTAAAGGACTGGCTGAGTGGCCAAATAGTGTATCATTTAAATATACTCCAAATGCTTTCTTGATCAGTTTCAGTTTGACAGCAATATTCTGAGTTGTGAGAGTTGATTTATTACTTTTGTTGGAGAGTGCAGTGGATTCTCCTGGATTCAATTTTGCAGCAGAATTTTCTAAAACACTAAGTCAAAACCACATCCCCACAACCCAGGGATACCATGTAACTCAATCTGTGTCAATGAATGCAACCCATTTAAAATGAACACTGAATTTGAAAGGTTGCCTTTTTTCTAAGTTGTTGCTCTCTTTTGTGTGAAAAAACGAAGCCATGACAAATAAATATGCAAAAAGTAGCTATTGTCCTATGGTATCCACAAATTACAGTTTATAGAAATTTCTCTAGAAGAAAAACACAACTTTGCTCTTAAAGATGAAATTATCACCCATGACACATAAATTTAGTTTAAAATTAATGCTTGTAATAAAGTACCACAATTAATTTTCTAATCAGAACCCAACTGAATGTTTGTAATGTCTCCTGGAAGTATGTAAGAGACAAATTACAGATTTAAATGATTTAATGCACAAGCATATACCCACACAGGTACACATGCAAATACTCTCTGTCTCTCTCAGTCAATATACAGTGATTGATTGAAAAGCATGCTCATGGCCCGGCTTGGTGGCTCACACCTGTAATTTCAGCACTTTGGGAGGCTGTGGTGGGTGGATAGCCTGAGGTCAGGAATTCAAGGCCAGCCTGACCTACACTTTCAGAGGCCGAGGCAGGTGGACCACCTCAGGTCAGGAGTTCGAGACCAGCCTGACCAACATGGAGAAACCCCATCTCTACTAAAAATACAAAATTAGCTGGGCGTGGTGGTGCATGCCTGTAATCCCAGCTACTAGGGAGACTGAGGCAGGAGAATCGCTTGAACCTGGGAGGCAGAGGTTTCAGTGAGCCGAGATCACACCATTGCACTCCAGTCTGGGCAACAAGGGCGAAACTCCATCTCAAAACAAAACAAAAAAAAGTTCATTTTAGGCATCCTAAAAATAATGTGGGTTACTTACTACATGATCAAATTTTCTGTAGTGACTGATGTTGGTTATAGAGATACACAAACAACTTGGTGATGGACATCTGGCCCAATTATCATTCATACAAGGCATGGTTTTGATGTTATAACTAATGTCTGTTTTAGGTATATTTCACTACAGAACATGCCTTTTCACAGCATCCAGACCATCTGGGTATGTAATGCTCTGCTGCACATAAATATGGGCATGCTTCCTCCCTGGGTGGCAAAAATACAAGGCAATACTCTCCCCCTCCCCATCCCCCATGAAACTAGGGACATTGGAGAGAAAGAAATGAGCAAGGCCTAAGGCTAGAATATAACGCTTCCATACAACAGCAGGTGGACATGGCAAAATCACCACAGCAGGGGGGATGGTTTCAAACCAAGCCAAGAATGGAGACATGCAGACTGAGAAGCAGCGACAGTAGAGAGTCTGGGATGGAATGCCCATCCAGCTTCCATAGAGACATACAGGAATTAAAAAGGAGACTACAGATTTGGACATGCCAAATACATACAGACCAGAAGTGACTGTGACAGAGATACTAAGACATGCTGAGAAGCACACAGAGATGTAGAAGTGGAGAAGTAGGAAGAAGGAAAGAGGGGCAGAGACAGGGCTTGGGAGACAGACATGGTTTGA
This sequence comes from Cebus imitator, assembly GCF_001604975.1. Classification (NCBI taxonomy): domain Eukaryota; kingdom Metazoa; phylum Chordata; class Mammalia; order Primates; family Cebidae; genus Cebus; species Cebus imitator. The sequence goes on from NW_016107760.1 coordinate 1,360,696, forward strand.
GAGGCCGAGTCAGGAGGGAGGGAGCACAGAGACTCAGAGACCCCACCAGACCCCTTCATCTGCTTTGCACCGAGGCACGCAGGCCAGCCAGTGGGATTCTCGTGGCCCAGCTGTATCACTGTCTCTCCAAGTATTTCAGTTACAGAGAGGCTACAGCTTACCACGTAAAACCACAAGGGGAAAGAGCTAGAAGGGCCTTCTGAAAATCTCTTCTGAATTTCTTATTTTAAAGTTGAGGAAATAGAGCCTCTGGAGGGGAAAGTGACTTGGTGTTACAGAGCCAGTGCTGTCAAAGCTAGGAGGGCTAGAATCCAAGCACCACTCTCATGTTTGTTTCCTGCATTGTGATCTCAAGCCGAAGAGTCCCTTAAATTTGGAGGTAAATCTTCTACTACCATCAAAAGGCACCAAGGAGGCCAGTAGCACTCTGTTTTATTGCAATATTTTTTGTTTTCATGCAGGTAAAATGATGGAAATGATTCAAAGAGAAAAAGAATTCCAACCACTGCATTTTAGAAATGTCAGGATAATATGTTTTTACCTCATCATAGAACTCTGGATTTTGATTGTGATGCGAGACAACAGCATAAGCATTTGTGGTAAAAACGGACCCTGCAGGTTTTCCATAAATACACTGCAAAAGAAGGAAACGGAGTCACCACTCTAAATGCAGGTCTTTAAATGTGATGCCATGGAACCACATATAGTTAGAAGCATCTGTGAATACAGGGCCATGGCCAAGCCCACCTGGCTGTCACCATGAGCCTGTAAATTCCCAATCATTTACACAGTCACTCCAAACTCCAAATCAGATACCATGTAACTTCGCTGTATTGATGCTTCTGAATGTCTGGCCATCAAAGAAACACAGCCCCAAACTAGTTGACGGTAAGGAGCTGAACAGGCCTGGTCATTTGGAAGGGAGACAGTTGTCTCAAACCAGGCCTGTAAAGCTTACTTCTCTCATGCTACTTGCATTTCTTAATATAAGAAGCTCCCCCTCAACCAGTCAGCAACATTTGTTAAATGCTCTTTGTGCAGTGGGCAAGGCGAAGCGTGTTTTAAAAAGCTCGAGCAGACACATTCCTGACCTAAAGGAATTAAAAAATTGAATGTCTATTAAGCTACAGACAAGCTTGCTGTGCTCTCACATTTTTAAATGTGGCACTTTATGAGCCACATTAAAAAATATCACTGGCTTTCTGTTATACCAATAATATAAATGTAAGGCTTTCTATGGTTCCATGGAAAGATCTGATTTCATTTCTAGTGGGAGTTTTTCACTTCTATAGGCCTAATAGGCTCAAGGATGAATATGGAGTCAGCATGCCAATGCACTAATTGCCTCACTCTGTTACTTTAGAGCAAGCAATCCCGGCCAGCTAAGAGATGAAATTGAAACTCCATATGAGTGAATAACCAACTCTTCTTAAATATGGTTATGAAGGCAATTTGCAAGAACTGCTGAGAAGTAACCCAAGTATCACTGGTCTACAAAAGGATATTGCATGGAGGAAATAGAACAGTTGTTCTCATCTCCACTGAAGGGAGAACCAGAGAAAATATACAGAATCTGAGCCAGTGAATCCTTAAGTTTCTCTGTGAAAAAAAATAAAATAAAATCTCTTTTCAAAGGTAAGGGCTATTATTCAATTACTTAGTCAGGGGCATTCCAGCCTCTTTCCCTAGGTGGTTTGAGTGTAAGAACAGGCATCCATCTGTCTGATTTAGGCTCATGCAAGAGAAATGGGGAGCTAGATAAACAATTTATGCTGGCTAGATATTCTGACTTCTCATTCAGGTCCCTGATTGATGGGTTACAGTTATAAAGAGTAAAAACATAAAGGCACTGTGGTGTGACAGGTATTTAAGGATTGCTGTATCAGATAAGGCTGAGATTCTGCTTTTCATAGACCACAGTCCAAGACTGGAGGCACCATTTGGCCAGTCATGGAGTAGAAGTCATATCTCAGATCAAAGCAGTCATGCTGTGCTTCTGTCAGCTCAAAGCCTGTTCAGATTTCAAGGAGAAAGGAGTTTATAGTCCCTTGATGGTTCCATTATAAACTATCAGGTCATAAGAAAACGACCTTGCAATTGGGCATTGAAGCAACTGCAAAATCAGAGTGGAGCAAAAGCCAAAACCTGGTATTTTTAAAGCTATATATGTTCCTAGCTTATTAATATTTAAGTCTTATAGTTAATATGTAAGAGTAGAAAAGAAAATATTACATTTGTCACTTTAGAACATTTTCTTTTTGATGTTGATACAAATTAAACTTAGAGCATAAGACTACTGAGTACCAACATCTCCATCCCTACTAAAAATATATGCCGATCAATATCGTACACAAACCTTTAGAGCACTAGTGTCACTTTCATCTGAATCCCGGAATTCCACACAGACTGCAATGTTCCTTGCCTAAAATGATTAATCAGCCAAAATGAGTCACACAATTAGAAGATTATAAATAATATTTTATACTCCAAAAATGTATAGTTTACACGGTTACCTTGGCAAATGTTTTCTGGCTATCATATTTTAATTGCAAGGGATATACATACAGATGGTTTTTGTAAATAGTAAATGGATAACAATATTTTGTCATTTCTGGAACAAACTCTTCAACCTCCACAGTAATATTTTGACAATTCTTTTCAAAAGGCTTCAGGGGCACATATGAAGAAGTAATACAATCTATAGTAGAGGAAAGAAACAGGCAAATATCATTCAATTAAATAATCATTAACACATTCCTGCATGTATAAAAATACACATGGATTGTATTCTCAAAGAGCAATTTACAAAACATAATTCTTAGTAATTGACAAAAAATCACACAACAACTTTAAGAACCCAAAAGGACAAGACTGAGTAGTCTGATGCTGATTTTAGCGGAACCCTTTATACCAGACGTGGATTGCTATTTCGTTCTCAATGTCGAGTGATTTGCCAAATATAACACATCATAATTTTGACAAATTTAAACTCTGCAAAGAAATTCATTTCATTTTCCCTCCTGTGGCAGCAATTTAGCTTTCGCTGCAAATTTTTATTGGTATCAGGGAAGTAACAGTAAATTTATGCTTCCAATTAGCTCATGGCAAGTCACTTTTAAAAAGTTAACTTGGTGCAGGTGCAAATTTTCACCCAAGAAATAATGGAGGCCTTTTGAAACTACAGATCTTACGATGTGTTACCAATAATAAACTCAATACTCCTGACCGTGAAAAAATACTAAGCCTCAGAGAAGTTCAGCAGCATATGTTATTGAAATAGTCACTGTAGTGAAGGTTATTCATATACTTAAGGGGCTCTAAGAGTGCCGGTCCTTACTGAAGAGCAGTAATGATGAAGAAGAAAGACCTAGGGAGAGTCGGACCTGGGGATACTGTATTTTTTGTTGGATTTGCTTTTCTGATTATTATAGTCATGCATGCCTATAACAGAGCATCTGCAGGTAGTAAACGTAGACAGGGACAACTGCTCATTCCACTACCCAGAGATAACTACTGTTGAGATTTTGGCTATTTAGAGACAGAGTTTTGCCCTCAATGGCATGATCTTGGCTCACTGCAACCTCCGCCTCCTGGGTTCAAGTGATTCTCCTGCCTCAGTCTCCTGAGTAGCTGGGATTACAGGCATGCACCACCACACCCAGATAATTTTGTATTTTTAGTAGAGACAGGGTTTCTCTATGTTGGTCAGACTGATCTCAAACTCCCGACCTCAAATGATCCACTTGCCTCAGCCTCCCAGAGTGCTGGGATTATAGGCATGAGCCACAGCACCCAGCCAAGATTTTGGCATATTTTCTTTTAGTCTTGTTTCTATGCATATTTTATATAGTAATATGAAAATCCTACCCTATGTATAGAACTTTATCCTGATTTTTTTTGACATTTATCTGATGTCTCATTCCATTAACTCTTCATAAACATTGTTTTTAATGGCTGCAATAGAATTTCATGGTATCAGTGTAGCATCATTATCTTAACCACACTGACAGTGTTGGATTCTGATTGTTTCCAGCTTTCCTCCAATATAAATAACACTGCAAAGAACATCTTTATGGATCAATTCCTGTCTAGATTTCAAATTACTTCTTTGGGAAAAAATAATCCATTGTACTCCTTAGATGTTTTAAACTATAAAGTGGATGCCACTCCTCTGTTTACTATCCTTTACTGACTTCTCACTGTATTTAGAATGAAATTCCATTTTTAAAGGGATTGCTGCAGTCAATACAATTCCTTACATGACCTGATCCTTTCTATTTTATCTCCTATCTCCACTGTTCCCATCACATACTACACTAGAGCTACATTGGATTCCCTTATGTTCATACAAACCCAGCTTGGCCTCACCTCAAAGTCTTTACAACATATGTGATGCCCTCAATCTGAGAATCTACAGTCCCAGTCATCACATGCTGGCTCTCTTTCTCACTCTTCAGTTCCCAAGCTTAAGAGAGGCCTTCCCTGGCTACCATTTTTACAGCTGCCTTTGTGATATGGTTAGGCTTTGTGTCCCCACCCAAATCTCGTCATGAATTGTAATCCCTAGATGTTAAGGGAGAGACCTGGTGGGAGGTGATTGGATCATGGGGCGGTTTCCCCCATGCTGTTCTCATGATAGTGAGTGAGTTTTCATGAGATCTGATGGTTTTATAAATGTTTGGAAGTTCCTTCTTCATTCACTATTTAATCTCATCTGCCTCCACAAAAGGCATGCCTGCTTCCCTTTCTGCCATGATTGTAAGTTTCCTGAAGCCTCCCCAGCCATACAGAACTGTGAGTCAATTAAACACCTTTCTTTTATAAATTACCCAGTCTTGGGTAGTATCTTTATTGCAGTGTGAAAAACGGCCTAATACAATTTGTTTGCTTGTATACTGTCACTCCTTCTAGCCTTTAAACTCCCTAAGTTTAAAGCACCTAGTTGATAGTCAATAAATGTTTACTCACTAGATAGTTATTTAGTGAATGAATGCATAAACATACTCTCAAAATTGAAATGTTGTACTTACGAACATCTATGAATATCTATTACCAAACCATACTCCTACTCATGGTAGGTGATAACACTTCGCGCCAAAACCTAGCCAACATTAGGTAGCTTCACTTTAAACATGTTAATAGATTTGATGGATGAGCAAAAGCATATTGTTTAATTTGCCTTACTGGCATTATTAGTGAGATTGAATATTTTTCACATATTTACTAGCTACTTCATTTTATCTCTTGCAAATTGTCTTTTGTGTCTTCTATTTTTCTCCTGGGATCTTGGATTTTTGTCCTTAGGTAAGAAAAGAAATCCTTCTCCTTTTTCATCTTAGTTGATGACAGAAGTAAAAGTCACCCAAGGCAAAAGGCAATGGAACCTGACTGGGACACACTCACAACTTCATATATATAAAACAGCATCTGATAAAATCAACTCAATTCACTTCCTAATCTGTAACTATTCATCGTGCATACTGGGTTGAAAAGCATTCCCACCCACCCCCAGTCAAAATTCATGTCCACGTAGAACCTCCAAATATGACTTTATTTAGAAACAGGATATTTGTAGATGCTGTTAGTTAAGATGAGGTCATACTAGATTAGATGGGCCTTAAATCCAATGACTGGTGTCCTTATAAGAAGGTCATGTGATGACAGAGGAGAAGTTGGAGTGGTGCAGCCACAAGCCAAATGATGCCAAGGTTAGCTGGGAGCTACTGGAAGGTAGGAAGAGGCAAGGAATGGCTCTTCCCTAAAGCATTCAGAGAGAGCATGGCTCTGCGAACACCTTAATTTTGGACTTCTAGCCTCCAGAAATGTGAGAGAATAAATGTTTGTTGTCTTAAGCCACCCAATTTGTAATAATACTTTGTGTGACAGCAGCCCTGGGAAACTAATACACCATGTAAATCTCAAGAAAAATACTGAAAGGATAACAACCTGACATTCAAACATTATGCTTAAGGTTTTTGCAATATGTTCTTACTTGATAAATCCACAGGAACACATTCTATTGTGATGTTTAGCTGCCCAGGAATAATCTGCAGTTTGGTCTTTTCTGGCCTGGGTATAAAATAATAATATTTTTGAGTTAAAAATTATGATTACTGAATGCACTGGTTACCCTCTATCCAAACTTAAAATGTTAAACATTCTGTTTTTCCCATATATTACTCATATTCATCATTTTAAGAAACTGAGAATTCATCTATTATATTTACTTATTGCAGAAACACCAAACACTTACTTCTTATATTCTGAGAGCAACTTGAGAATGTCTTCACTTGAGAGCTTGCTACTGTCTTGTTTATAAAGAGGAGAAAATCTCCCATCCAGATCGAGGGAGCCTTGAGTATCTTTGAAAATAGGTCTAAAATAGCAACAGAAGCATTTTTTAAAATAATATTCCATGTTGATAAATTAAGATAAAATTAGCAATGGTGGGAATGTAAAATGGTGAAACCACTTAGGAAACAGTCTGGTGGTTTCTTGTTAATCACTCATCACTACAATCCTGCAATTCCACTCCTAGCCATATTTCCGCATGGTACATGAATATTCTTAATTTGTGCAGCAGCAATTTAACAAAAATTTATATAAATAAATGTTCACAGACAATTTATTTGCTATAGGTCCAAACTAGTAGTAACCCAGATATTCATTGAAAAGTGAATGGGTAAGCAAATTCCTCTATATTCATACAATGGAATACTACTTGAAATGAATTACTGATTCACACAACAATATGGATGAATCTCAAAAACACTGAACACAAGAAATCAAACATA
>NW_016107760.1:1367524-1384860 GCF_001604975.1 Cebus imitator
TGATTCCATTTATATGAAGGTACAGAAGACATAAAAAGTCATCTGCCGTGAAAATCAGATCAGTGGTTGCCTGGGACAAGGTTAAGATGGTTGAATGGACAAGGGACATGAGAAAACTTTCTGGAGTAATAGACATGTTCTGTATCTGGTTGGGGTGGTGGTTACATGACTGTAAACATTCGTGAAAATTCATGAAACTAGACATTTAAAATGTGTGCATTTTATCAAGGGTGAAGTATGTTTCCATACAGTTTATAAAAAGCATAAGGATAAATTAATATGGGGAGATTACAATATAGAGTTGGCTCTCTGTATCCATGGGCTCCACATCTGTGGATTCAAGCAACCACGGATCAAAAATATTTGGAAAATAAAACCGCATCTGTACTGAACAAAAATAGATTTTTCTTATCATTATTCACTAAACAATACAGTATAACAAGTATTTATATAGCATTTACATTGTATTAGGTATTATAAGTAATCTACAGATGATTTAAATTACATGGAAGGATGTGAGTAGGTTACGTGCAAATACTACATCATTTATATCAGAGACTTCAGCATTTGCAGATCTGGGTATCTGTTGGAGATGCTGGAACCAATGCCCCACAGATACTGAGGGATGACTATATATGTATAGTTTCTCATATGAACTTGAGTCATTCCCTCCCCCTCCTCTTCTCCCATTTTTAAGCAACTATTCTGCTGCTAAAATGGAAAACAATATACACGCACCCAACACACTGGAAGCAGCTATAGCCTGAAACATATTTCTCCCTGGCAGTGCCTCTGAAGATGTAGTTATAGGCATTAACCTCATTGTTCCTACTTCTAAGTATACCTCCTTTATTTCTAGTAAACAGGGGTTTATCATACATCTTTTAAACATCCAGCCCAGTCTTTTGAGTAAGTTTCTACCACTGCTGAAAACCAAAACAATTCAGGAGGAAAAACAATAATTCCTCATTAGAACTGGAAATCAAAGCTTCTAACGTTGAAGACTTCAAAATTAATTTTTCTGTTTGTAAAGCCCCATCAAGCAGCTACTAGTATGGCCCAAAGAGGGGCCATAGGCTACAGTGGTCTAGAGATGGCTTTGAAGGCAGGTGCCCTGGGTTCTGATCCCTGTTCTGCCACATGTTGTGTGAACTTGAAAAAGAATTTCTATTTTTGTCTTTCTGCTTCACTTCTGTGCCTCGGTTTCCTCATCTTCAAAGACAGGGATAACAGTACCCACTTTTTAAGACAATAGACATGAAGCACTTAGATAAGTGCCTTGAACAGTTAGCACTTGATAACTATTTCTGTCCACCCCTCCACCCCCCACCGGAGACAATCTTGCTGTTGCCTGGGCTGGCATGCAGTGTCATGATCTTGGCTCACTGCAACCTTTGCCTCCTGGGTTCAAGCAATTCTCCTCCCTCAGCCTCCAGAGTAGCTGGGATTACAGGTGCCTGCCACCATGTCCAGCTAATTTTTGTATTTTTAGTAGAGACAGGGTTTCATCATGTTGGCCAGGCTGGTCTTGAACACCTGACCTCATGATCCGTCCGCCTTGGCCTCCCAAAGTGCTGGGATTACAGGTGTGAACCACCGTGCCTGGCCAATAACTATTAACAATAATAATAGAAGGAGCAGTGATGGACTTTTCAGGCTGGAATATTAAAAATATGCCGATAATTCACGCCTGTAATCCCAGCACTTTGGGAGGCTGCGGTAGGTGGATCAAGAGGTCAGGAGTTCAAGACCAGTCTGGCCAAGGTAATGAACCCCATGTCTACAAAAAATACAAAAATTAGCAGGGCATGGTGGTGGGTACCTATAATCCCAGCTACTTGGGAGGCTGAGGCAGAGAATTGCTTGAACCTGGCAGGCAGAGGTTGCAGTGAGCCGAGATCGCGCCACTGCACTCTAGCCTGGGCAACAGAGTGAGAATCTGTCTCAAAAAAAAAAAAAAAATGCTGATATTACAAGCCACACTTCACCTTCTATAATACCTTCATGTACCAACCTCTACTACTCTTTGCCATTCATCTGTCCCTAGCTATCATTTTTTTAACATCATCTTGAAAGTCTGCAAAACAAGGACAATAGTGATTTTTCATCTACCAACATAATACTTTGAGACTTTCCCCAAAACGATTATAAATAGTGACAAATAAAAGAGTTAATTAACTTAGAATCTCCTACCCTTATGTACTCCCTAGCACCCACTGAACATAATTGATTAAATTATTCAGAACATGGTGCCCTTTCCCCAGAAGCTCCAGTAAGCTGTACAGGCTGTACCACAAACAAGCCAATGAACCTGTACTTGAAAAAGGGGGATAAACAAGAAACTTGTTTTAAGTCATCCCCGTATAAACTTATAAAATTTGGATAAAATAATGCAACCTACCATCAGATAGGAAATATGGTTAACACATGCTGGCAGAACTTGTCATCAGGAAGAAAATCTACTAATTACACACTCACATTTAATGACTTCATTATTTGCCCCTGAATTTTTGGTTTGTTTTCCAGAAATATTCTATGGTAGATTTTTAAAGCATAAACAAAGCCAACTCTGAAATAGGGGCATACTGTATATAACTCACTAAAATTTCTGCTTTCTGAAAAAAATTCCATCACTAGCAAATCAACTCTGCTTTTAAATGCAGTAAAATTAAGTGGTGTCAGTCAGAGCAGTAACCCAAGCCAAAGAAAACTTCCCTAAAGCAAGACAGATGAAAAAAAATGAGAGGGTCTTTGATACACAGCAAAGTTTAAGAGAAAGCATTCTTGGCAGGGCATGGTGGCTCACTCCTGTAATCCCAGCACTTTGGGAGGCCAAGGCGGGTGGATCACCTGAGGTCAGGAGTTCGAGACCAGTCTAACGTAGGGAAATCCTGTCTCTACTAAAAATACGAAAATTAGCTGGGTGTGGTGGTACATGTCTGTAATCCTAGCTATTCAGGTGGCTGAGGCAGAAGAATTGCTTGAACCCGGGAGGTAGAGGCTGCCATGAGCCGAGATCATGCCATTGCACTCCAGCCTGGGCAACAAGAGTGAAACTCTGTGTCAAAAAAAAATTTTTTTTAAAGAATTCTTACATCCCAAGTGTCCAAGATATAACTGGTCTGCTGGAAACACACTGTTGAATGTTGGTAAGGATAACGGCCCTTAACTTAACATACAAACGTGAGTGAACGGGTCAGGATTATATTTGTACAGACCTGGCAGCCCAAGCGAAGGGCATTCTGTATTGTCCAAGGCGGCTACACACTTGTTTAGCTGTTCTGTGCACCTTCTGGGCCGTCTAAGGTCAGAAATAAGAAGATAGGCTCATATTTGTTAAAACTGCCATGGGCCCACCCAGAAAAATAATTTCCCCAACTTACCATTATAAAACATCAAAAGTCTCGGGAAAAAAAATGCAGAAATAGCCACAAGCAGAACAACATGCACCAGCCAGCCATTTTGCAAGAACGAAGTACTTCATAAGGCTTTGTGTTTTCTCATTAACAGAGCTTTTTTCATTTATAGCAGAAGACAGACGAAATAGATATAGGGCACATTTTGCACCAAAGACCTCTACTGGAAAAATGTTTAGTGGTTTTAACCTGTACTTCCTTTCACATAGCAGGCAAATGCTCATCATTCTTGGAAGAAGTTTTTCTGGATACAGCTGCCCTTTCTACTCCCAAGATAAGGAACAAGTCACCAGGAGTCAATGCAATTAGCCTAAGTGTGGGCAGGAGCTGCTGTTTGCACAGGCACTGAGAGATGACAAGGAGATAAACTGCCTATGGAGTCTAAACAGACTGCTGGCTGGATGCTTTTCCCTAGGGATACAGAGAGCTGGAGGCTTTTATCTATATTGTTGAGACATTTTTCCTCCACAAATTAGTCCCATCACATCAGCAACTTCCACTTAATAAACATTATTTGGGTACACAACAAAAATGCCATGTACAACAGATTGATGCTTCATAAATACGCAGGAGCTGGAGTGCTACTAATGAACTCAACTGTGAACCCTTTCCCTCCCAGGGTCTCAGGTTTTTCATTTATAAGAGGAGATGATGAGATTAGAGCAATGATTTCCAAACATTTGAATTTCGTAATTTCACAACTTTCCAGAAATGTGAATGATGATATAGGGTTACCAACTTTTAATATTACCACTTAAGGACATTCAACAAAACAATTTTTAAATCCCTGCCATTTAATATGCCAACATTTCATGAAAGAAAGATATGCATAACCTTTAAAAAGTAGGAAGGGCAAAGATCTCAGAATAAAGGGCAGCCCTTCGAATTAAATACATTTAGCTTCATGAAATGTTCACTGTCTTTCTTTTCTCATTTTTTCACAGACAGGAGTAAATCTGGGTATGAACTGACATTTGGGAACTATAGGACTGGATCCTCTTTAATCTCCCAGCTCTGACATTCATTCTAAGGCTTTATGTAGGACCGTAAGAAAAAGAACGGCTATTGTCAAGGATACGGTGTCAATTAGCAGATGTTGCCTAAAAGCTTTGGCTCTTATTTTGATAAGCAAGGAGAAATCAGATTATTACATTATCAGAACATCAATGACAATAGGAAAATATGCCACGTTCAAGTTTTAGCACACATACACAGTATACAATGTTTTCAGAATATATAGCATGTGCAAAGAATTTTTTTCCCCTTAGAGGGACATTGACAATGTCATTTAAAATATCAGAAAAAGGCAAATTCTACGTTAAGGTGAAATGTTGACAAACAATCTTTATAAATTACCTTTACTGGATCAGAATTTTTGATGTAGGGTTCTGCACAGTGTGTAATGTTTCCCTGTAGTACCTTTTCGATTCTTGCAACTAGAAAAATTTCAGGATGTGGATTTGTCACTGAGAAAATTCCCTGGAAAAAAAGTACTTCATTAGACTCATGTAACTTTGTACATATGGTTGTTTATGGTTAATGATTGTTAGTAAAGAATGTTGATATTCAACAAAGGGTCGTGTCCAGGACCCTAGAAATAGGTAGGATTTCCTTTCATACCGTTTTCAAAGCTTCCAACATTCCTTTCCAAATGGATTTTATATTTTGTCACCAACCTCACATCTGTTAGTCCCCAAAGTACAGGTATCACTGTTACTGCTTTGCCTCTTTGGTTTGGTTGTGTATGTAAGGTGAGTTCTTAAACCTAATTTAATACAATGTACATTGTTTGGCTTAATTGGTGTGTGCTAAAATTGTGTACGTTTCTCAAATAGAAATAGATAGACATTTTTAAATGCAGCTGCATGTAACTCAAGAGCAATTCATATTTAACTAATATTTCTTTCCACTAAGAAGGAAAAAGAAACTTTACTGCTCTAGTATAGAAAAACTAAATCGTCTTCTACAAGACATTCCTTTGTTGCAGTTCAAGAGCTCTTGTGGGTGCTTCCAATGCAAAGGTAGGAGACAGAGGATCCAAATCTCATTTTGCCCCCATACACCTTATTTAAATGTACTAATGTAGATGCAACCAAAGTTACATTTTTCTTTGAAAGCATGTGGAACAGCCATGTCACCTCCTGTCCAGTTTGACTCCTTCCAAATATGATATCCTCTATGTAGCATGTTAGTTGGTTATGCCTGTTGTTTAAAGGAGCATCACTAATGAATTTAAGTGGAAAAATCTATCACTGAGTCTCTACCAAAATTTTGTTTTTTACTTGGTATATTACCAACTTTGTTAATATAGTGATTTTCAGTTTCCAATGCATTTCAGACACATTATCTCATTTTTTCCAGATAGAAACCTTGGAGGTAGACAGAGCAGAATAGAAAATTGAGTATAAGAGGCTAAAAATTCCCCCAAAGTCAAACAGCTTATAAGGATCCTGGGTAATGGCTGATTCAGCTTTGAATTCCCAAGCAGCAAGCATGGAACAAAGTGGTTCAAAATTGCTTGAGAAAGTGAACAAAGTGGTTCAAAATAGCTTGTCAAATTTCTTGGGTCCCAGCTCCAACATTAATGGGTTTAAGCAAGTCACATTCTCTCTAAGTCTCAGGTTTCTCATCTGTGAAATGGACACGATGATAGTGATAGGGATTTCATACATTTCTTGTATGGATTAATTGAAGTAATGCACATCAGGTACCTTGTTATTACCCAGGTGGCTCACCAAAGTATCTCAAGGTCACAGAACCTGGCTTCTGGTACTGCTGGGAGGCTTTAACATGCTGTTTGAGCTGTGAGGCTGACCAGGTTGGCAGACTGCCCGAGCTACCCCTGCAGAAGGTATGCTGAGGAGTGTGCCTTGAGTGCAGTGTTACTCTAACTGGCATTTAACCATGCTAGATGGTTTTCATGCTTTATCTCATTCGGTCTTCATAAAAACTCTGAAATGTAGGCACTACTATATACACATTCTATAGGTTAAGAAATGGAGGGTTGGGCGCAGTGGCTCATGCCTGTAATCCCAGCACTTTGGGAGGCTGAGGTGGGCAGATCATGAGGTCAGGAGATGGAGACCATCCTGGCTCACACAGTGAAACCCCGTCTCTACTAAAAATACAAAATAATTAGCTGGGCGTGGTGGCACATGCCTGCAGTCCTAGCTACTTGGGAGGCTAAGGCTAGAGAAATGCTTGAACCCAGGAAGCAGAGGTTGCAGTGAGCCGAGATCGCACTACTGTACTCCAGCCTGGGTGACAAAGCCAGACTCCATCTCAAAAAAAAAAAAAAGAAAGATAGAAAGAAAAAGAAATGGAGGCACAGAGAGGTTTGTGCAGTGAGTAAGTGGGTGAAGAAGATTGCAGTCCAGGCTTCCAGATTACACAGCCCATGCTATATCCCCTCTCAGCCCTGAGGTCCATACAACCAACATCTCATATGATAAGGCCAGATTAGAACAGTAATAATGCTGGGCATGGTGGCTCCTGCTTGTAAACCAATCACTTTGGGAGGCTAAGGTGGGAGAATTGCTTGAGCCGGGAGTTTGAGAACAGTAATACTGATTATTGCTATAGCTACCATTTATTGAACACTTATTGTTTCCCATTCTCAGTACTTTAAGCATTTCCCAACACTAATGCCAGCAATGACTATTATAATTTTAAGATATTTGACAATTGATAAAAGCTTGCTGTTTTCACTTGTTTACCTGAGATCACTGTTACTGCTACTACTGCTCGCTGCTACGTTGCACTGAGCAAACCGAGTGTGCCCATCACAGTGTTGAGTGTTTTCTCAGAACCACATACCTTGTTTGTGCCTCCCCACAGCCCTTGGACACAGGTACTGTCACTACCTCCACTGAGATGTCCATTTTCTAACTGACCAGGGATTCCAATGCTAGGGGACACTCTTTGAAGTTGTTTTACCTTTTGTCCCATCAGCTTCTGGCCCTCTGCCTGTCCCCAGAATGCAGAAGGTCGCCAGAGAGAACCCAGAAATCCCACATGGGCTGGAAGTCTGGCCCTTTAAGACAAGGTCTCTGGCCCAGTCCTTTTTCTCACCAAGGGGCATGAATATGCCTCCCCACCCTAGGGAGACTCTTACCCACTTTGCTGGCCCCTCCCTCTAGAGAATGGACCAGTTCCTCTCCCCGAGCCACCAGTACTTACAAAGCTCCTAGGTTGTGGCAGGGCATGTGCTAGTGTTATAATATTTCAGCATTTAATTACATTCTGTCTAATATTCTTAGTCAAGTTATTTCAAACAGACCTAGATTCAAATCCTGCCATCACCACTACTAGCTGTGTCACCATGAGCAGCTTACTTAACTTCCCTGAGCTTCAGTTTCCCCATCTGTCAAACAGAAGTGATTATAGCATTTCACAAACTATTATGATTACATGAGACACTGATGGAATAATGTTGGCACACAGGAGATATTTTTTAAATGTTGATTTTCTTCCTATCCCAAATTACAAACTAGATGACATCTGAAATCATAATTTAAAATTCCTGCATTGAACATACTGCTGAGTTAGGTACACACTGAAGCAACAGAGGAAATAAATATTGACATAAAATGACTTATTTGATGCTGTGCAGGAAATTTTATTTGTTTATTTATTTGAGACGGAGTCTTGCTAGGTCACCCAGGCTGGAGTGCAGTGGCATGATCTTGGCTCACTGCAACCTCCGCCTCCCAGGTTCAAGCAATTCTCCTGCCTCTGTCTCCTGAGGCTACATCATCATGTCCGGCTAATTTTTGTATTTTTAGTAGACACGGAGTTTTGCCATGTTGGTCAGGCTGGTCTCTAACTCCTGACCTCATGATCTGCCCACATCAGCCTCCCAAAGTGCTGGGATTACAGGTGTGAGCCATTGTGCCCAGCCAGGAAATTTTAAACATAAAATTCAATAGTAGGTTCTCAAATATTTACAACACTGTGCTTGCTCAATCCCTCTTTCAGAAGCATCCACCATCATTGTGGAATATTCATAGAGGTAACAACTACAGCCTGAGTAACAAGCTAAGGGGCTATCAGGGATTAAGGACTAACTTGAGGACAAGCTACCAGAAATGCACAGCCACAAAAGGACTGTGACAGCCCATGTAAAGAAGTCTTTTCCAATGTTTGATCATCTATATCAATCAGCATAATCTTTGACCCTAAAAATCCCAATGCTTGGAATTTATTCCAAGGAGATAATTCAACAAATGAGCTAAGATGTGTGCACAAGAGGCTCAATGAGGCATTATTTCTGATAGCAAATAATTAGAAATGTCTTAAGTAGCTAAATAAATGAAATGTCATGTTAGCCTTTAATATTGCATGTGACCGATCTATAGATATTGATATAGGATAAATATGATATTAAAAGAATATAGTAGGTATAAAACAGCATATGACATAATTTTTATAGGAGTATACATAATGTGTATATATTTCTATATACACAACAGAGATGTCTGAAAAGATGTTTACCAAAATGTTAAGTTATTATCTTACAGTTGGTGACTTACTTTCTTCTTTATACTTCTTATATTGTTTGAATTTTCTACATAAGAATGTACTTATCATTATAATCAGGGAAAAAAGGAGTGGTATTTTTATTTAGGGATAAATCAATCTCCTTACAACATGAGCAGCTTTGTTCACATGTCTCTTTCGACTTTAATTTTCTGCCATGCTCTCATTTCCTTTTAGCTGCAAAAGTCCAGCAAGCAGATGATCAATTCCACTCTGCTAACTTCTCATGGCCTCCAGTCTGGTCAGAGGTCAGAATTCCAAGGAACAGTTAAGCTCTTTCTGAAAGGGATTCTTTGCTCCAGATAGAACAGAAGAGTGTAGCATTACAGCTATGACACAAGCAGTTCCCACCCATTGCTTTTCAAGTAAAACTCCTTGTAGAAAGAGCCCATATGCTCCATTCAAATGACCTACTCATAATGGACATAAAATCAGGGGTGGGAGAGTTAATTTAGGGTCAATTTTTCCTAAAAACTGAAACCTTCAAGCACTTATTGCCTTACTCAGAAGTATATGCATGAGTGTGGGTGCTGGTGTGTTTATGTGTCTGTATCAGCTTTCTATCTCACAAAATAATTCCCTCTCTCTCACATTATGGTCCCATTAAAAATGTTCCTTCGCTAACATGTTACTGGCATGTTCATTGGTTTCCATTTTTGCCCTCAAACTTCAGTCACCAGAAAAATATCTATTGACAGGCCTTACATGAGAGAGAATGCCATGAAAACACTGGCCTGAAACCACAAAATAACACAAGAACATTTCTGTTTCTTATTATGAATGTACTGGTAAGACTAAAGATCATTCGTTACCTGTTTTATGTAGCGTAACTGAGATTCAGCAATTCCATGAATGACAGACTCAGGTGAAGAGCCTTTCGGGTTACCATCACTGGCCAGTTGGGTTGAAGAGCCCCACAGCATTTCACGGACAGATGGGGGATTCAGGTCTACATGAAAGTCTGCTGAAATCTTACAATTGTTCTTTACATCAAATAAGGCAAGATTGATAAAAAAGGGCTCAACCTGGAAATGAAAACAATTATATTTTAAAACTAAGACTTTGGCGGGGGGATGGTGGGGAGAGACCCAATTGCAAAATAAATTTGTTATTCCTCCAGTTTCTGTGATTACAGTTCCTGAGTTCCACACTTAGCTAAAATTATATTATGGCTTATCTGCACAGAAGAAAGGGCATTCCAAAACACCAGATTTCAACAAATTTTAACCTCTGTCAGGTGTAGATAATTTCACACACTATAAAGTTTACAAAAAAAAAATAGAAATCAAAAGCTACATTTATATAACACAAATTGTTCTATGAATAAATATTAATTCTCTACACATTTACTGAGACTACCTAAAAAATAATGCCAATATTATTATAGAGTAGAAATGAATCTACTCTTCTGTTATGTTCCAACTTACTCAACTATACATTTCATAAGAGCTAGTAATAGTCAACATCAAATTACTTGACAAAAGCTTTGCCCTATCAGCAATTTTGGAAGACATGATTCCTCTCTACAGATGGCATTTGAAAGATGGTCACAAAGAGAAATTTCATGCCAGATGGAATACAGATTAACCCTTTATACACAGGAAAGTCTGCTGTACTTTTCAGCTATCTTGTGAGAGAATCAATCATCACCGTTTTATTTTTAATAGACAAAACTAGAACCAAAAAATAAAGATGAACATACAAAACAGTCTCTTTGAAGGTTTTACATTTACATTCCAAGGATTTCTAAGCAACTCAAATGATCCATGACAGCTATCACTTAGAATTTTCTCTGTAGACCAAAATAAATCTAATGCTATAGAATAGTGACCGAGCCTAGCAGACTGCACAGCATCTGTATCCCAGCATGGCTATGGTGATCCTTACTCATTGCTATGAACCAATTTCACAGAAGAAATCACATTATTTAACAGAATTTACACATTTGATGATTTTGCAGGTTTGGGGAACATGCTCCTCTGGAACATCAAGAGCCTACTCTATCTGCTATTCTAAGTAGATAAGATTTTCATGAATTCTCAAAATGAGGACATAGCCATATTTTGGCAAAAGAAAGAGATGTATAAAATTCTTCCATGTCTAATTTATCATATGTGGCACTGGGATCTTCACATAGTCAATTATTAACAGTTCTCAGTCATAAAAAGATATTTTATTGTCATAAAATGTATATATATATAATATATATATAAAACTTTTATTTTAGATTCAGGGTACATGTGCAGGTTTGTTATATAGGTAAATTGCATGTCATGGAGGTTTGGTGTACAAATTATTTTGAGAAAGACATTTCTTTAATGCACTGATGCAAGTGGGGTAGAAGGAAAAGTCATACATACATTTGTGGGTGGTCCTTTTGCATTGTCTCCAATTTGGCCCAAGATATTGAAAGTTAAATCATGGCAATTTACCAGGAGACGTTTGTTGCACTTTTCTTCAAATGGCTTTATATCGGGTTCAATTCCTGAAAAGTCCAACCTCTACAAAACAGAGAGTGTGAATCATTTTCAAAAAAAGATAGGATTAATATTAAAATAGATTTATGTTAATATAATAAAAATGGCAAAATCCAACTGTTCTCTGTCCATTCTTCATTTGAACTCTTTTTATGTTTTCATTTAACAAGCCTTTATAGACTTTTTACACTAAAGTTAAACAGTGATAGAGAAATCCTAGAGGAAGGTGATGAAACTCGGATCTAAGGCAATGAAAAAGTCACAAGTCTGTACTACGGCCTGCAAAGCCCTACATGACATGACTCCCTGTCTCTTCTCGCCGCTCTGACTTCATCTCCTACCATGCTTGCCCTCCTCCCTCTTCCAGCCACACTGGTCTCCTTGGTTATTTTTATTTATTTATTTATTTTGAGACAGATTCTTGCTCTGTCACCAGGCTGGAGTGCTGTGGCATGTCGGCTCACTACAACCTCCACCTCCCGGGTTCAAGCTATTCCCCTGCCTCAGCCTCCTGAGTAGCTGGGACTACAGGCATGCACCATCATGCCCGGCTAACTCTTGTATTTTAGTAGAGACAAGATTTCACCATGTTGGCCAGGATGTTCTTGATCTCCTGACTTTGTCATCCACTTGCCTTGGCTTCCCAAAGTGCTGGGTTTACAGGCATGAGCCACCATGCCTGGCTCTCCTTGATTATTTTGCCAGCACACCAAGGACACTCCCACACCAGGACTTTTGCACTTGCTGTTCTGTCAGGAACCCTCTTCCCTCAGATAGCTACATGGCTTTCTTCCTCATTTCCAAGCCTCTGATCAATTGACACTTCTGCAGGGAGACCTTCCCTAACTCCCTATAGAAAACTACACACTCTCAGCTGGGCGCAGTGGCTCACACGGGAGGTAGAGGCAGGCGGACCACAAGTTCAAGAGATCGAGACCATCCTGGCCAACATGGTGAAACCCCATCTGTTTCTACTAAAAATACAAAAATTAGCTGGGCATGGTAGCACGTGCCTGTAGTACCAGTTACTTGGGAGGCTGAGGGAAGAGAATTGCTTGAACCCAGGAGGCAGAGGTTGCAGTGAGCCAAGATCGTGCCATTGCACTCCATCCTGGGAGATGGAGTGAGACTCCATCTCAAAAACAAGCAAACAAAAAGACCAAAAACTGCACACTCCCTGATGGTCTATACTCCCTTTCTCTCATTTATCTTTCTAATATTACTTTTTATATGTGCTTATTCTTTGTCTTCCCCATGCAATATATGTTCCAAAACAGTCAAAATTTGGTTTCCTTTATGAGCTGTGCAGGAGGCAGAACTGACAGGAATAGGTATGGGAAGCATCAAAACTAACATGGTAGGCTGAGAGGGGAAGATCACTTGAGGCTAGGAGTTGGAGACCAACCTGCGCAAGACAGTGAGACCCTCATCTCTACAAAAAAATAAAAGCTAGCCAGGCATGGTTGTGTAGGTCTATAGTCCTGGTTATTTGGGAGGCTGAGGCAGGAGGATGGCTTGAACCCAAGAGTTCAAGGCTGCAGTGAGCTATGATGGTGCCACTGCACTCCAGCCTGGGTGACAGAGTGAGACCCTATCTCAAAAAAAAAAAAAAAAAAAGATTAATACAGTGATCCCTAATTTGAGAGATTCAATAGATAGCAATGTTATGAACTTAGTCGTGAAATACAAATGAATGACAGATTTTGAAGTACAGTGAGTAGAAATGGTGAGTTCAGTTTGGGATGTGTTGCATTTGAGGTAATGGCAGTAGGAAAAATAGGAGAGGCCTGACTTAGAGATCTGGATGTGGGAGTCAGCAGCATTTAGGTTGAAAGGCACAAAAGGCTGGAACCCCATGGACTACCTATGTTTAAGTTATGTACAGAGTAAGAGGCATCTGCTTAGGAAATTGATCAACACTGAGCTCAGCTAACAGAGCGAGGCAATGGACTTGGGCTACCACAGAAATCAATTTCTGAAAATTATTGGTATTTTGAAATAAAAACACGAAAAAGATATTGGGTGTGAAGGAATCCTTTCAGTAGGGGAGGAATCTGTCTCTCAAAGAAAATTCCTAGAATCTTCCTTCTGAGCTCACAAGGCTCAGGCAATCTAAGTTCATCTGTTCATGCTCAACGTCTGAACAGACTTATATTCTATTCACAAAAGGGAAAAAAAGTGTGGATTATGGGACAATTTACTATGTTTTCATTAAGGTCATAGACATCGCAGGCAGCAAATGATTGGGTGGATTCGAGCAGAATAACACTGTCAGTATGGAAAACTCAAGACAAGAAACCGAAAATTTTTTCTCAATTACCTAAGTAATTCAAGCCAAAACAGGTATTATGCCTGAAGAATATTGGATAATTATAGCTGTTCTAACTTAGCCTGTGTGACTGACAAAAACCTCCTTAAAAGGACCCAATGTGTAAGATTTGTACCTGAAAGCACGACTTCTTCCCCTTTGAATCTATTTATCTACAAAAGGAATGCGAATGTGTGGGACTAGACAGCTCCCTCTTAAATACCTATCTATCTGTGGAGCCAGGGGAGGCAAGTCATTGCCATGGAGATCAATTTTAATTTCCAACCATTTATCTGCTTTCCTTTCTGCCTCACTCAGACAGTAAAATGTGAAGAGAAACTGGACCAAATCACTCCAGCCTTCAAATCCTTTCCCTTCTAAGGCCTGTGAGTGCAAATGTTGGGACATATGGCCTTCTTCAGCTCAAAGTTTGAGCCATCACCTTCAGTCAGCCAGTATTTCTTTATTCTCTAAGGTCATGTCTCTAAATAATGAACTATGGCCAAAAGAAAAGGTGAAATTACAGAATGGTGCCTCACCTAGAAAAGGTACTCAACAGATGCAACGTGGGTTTCTCCGAGGTGAGACTGCCTTCCATAACAAACATTACATTCAATTTCTTCTCCTTAAAGCTTCATTACAACTGTAAATTTCGCTTACTATATAGTTCACTGATAAATAACTCAGACATAAAACCAGTTCAGTTTTATGACCACAAAAATGCTACACCACAAATTTGTAAAAATACTGGATTTAGTTTCAACCACAGTCAGTTGGCTCCTTTGTATACAATGAAAGAGCCTGATATGTCCAACTAGGGCCCAGTCATGGGTGGGGGATCAAAGACTCAGACATGCTTGGAAGAAGTAAATTTCGGAATGAATATCTCAGAACAAATATCCCTGAGGCCCATTATACTATTACTTTTTTTTTTTTTTTTTTTTTTTTTTTGAGACGGAGTCTTGCTCTGTCACCAGGCTGGATAGTGGCGCAGTCTCGGCTCACTGCAACCTCCGCCTCCCGGGTTCAAGCGCTTCTTCTGCCTCAGCCTCCCGAGTAGCTGGGACTACAGGCATACACCAACATGCCTGGGGTTTCACCATGTTGGCCAGGATGGTCTCGATCTCTTGACCTTGTGATCTGCCCGCCTCGGCCTCCCAAAGCGCTGGGATTACAGGCGTGAGCCACCGCGCCCGGCCTACTTTAAAAAAAAAAAAAAATTCACGTTACTTGCCCTAAAGCAATATTTAATTCCAATGGGGGAAAAAGGGAAATGAAATTATTTTTAAAAATCTATTTTCTCCAAATAATCCCATTTCTCATGTAATATTTTCATTAAGGAAAGATGTTTGTATTACTTATAGCCTATATACTTTTCCATTTTAAACTAAATTTTTAATTAGAAAACCATATGAAGCAAAAAGAAAAAACAACAATGGCTAATCTAAAGGCAGTGAGCTATCTCAATTGATTGCTCAGTCAATTACATACTGAACTCCTTGTTGTACTCTTTCTCCCTCTTGTCACTACTGCACTTGACTACACTTAAATAAAGAGGCCTGGCGTGGTGGCTCATGCCTGTAATCCCAGCACTTTGGGAGGCCAAGGCAGGCAGATCACCTGAGGTCAGGAACTCGAGACAGCCTGACCAACACAGTGAAGCCCCATCTCTACTAAAAATACAAAATTAGCTAGGCGTGGTGGCACATGCCTGTAATCCCAGCTACTCAGGAGGCTGAGGTATGAGAATTGCTTGAACCTAAGAAGGTGGAGGTTGCGGTGAGCCAAGATCGCACCATTGGACTTCAGTCTGGGCAACAAGAGTGAAACTCTGTCTCAAAACAACAACAACAACAACGAAAATAAAAAAAAGAGAGAAAGAAAGAAAGAAAAAGAAAAATGACAACAACAAAATCAGACTTCCCCAAATTATTTCATATTTTCATGGAAGAAAAAACTGTAATGCACATTTTCCTATTTCAAATGAAAAAGATTTTCATTCGAAATCTCATATAGAAAAAGGGAAAAGAAAGCCAAAAAATTTCATCTCCCTCAATTTCATTTTCTCAAAAACTATTTTCCATTAGGAAAAATATTTGTAATACTTATATACTTTAGACTTTTCCTACTGAAAAAATTAAAAACTGAATTAGAAAATGTCATAGAATTAAATATTAACTGCATATATCTTAGTACAAAACACATCTAACTCTCATGAAAGAGGTTAAAATACACATACGCATATAAACCTGCACCTTCCTGCACCACCCTCCATTTAAAGTGTGATTAAGCCAGACATAAAAATTATCCCAGTTCTACAGGCCTACATCAAATGTGAAAAATAAATGTCTCATATGACTCATATGTTCTTTATACTGCAGATATTTACTGCCACTAGATCACAATTGTATTTAATGGGCTAAAAGAACATTGTAACCATCTTGAAGGGTTCTTTAATTTATCTATTTTGAGAAGCAAGATGAAGTGAAAAGAATATAAGAAACTGAGAAATACATATGTAATTCAGCCCCAAATTATCTGCAAATGTGATGGTCCTCTTGAGTGAAGAGTTCATTGTTAAGTTACCTGTTCAAAGTAAACAAGACAAATATAAAATAATCTATCCCTAGTGGTACAAAAAAACAGAGATTTCAACATTTCAAAGATGTTGTTTATGTGAATAAGCAACAATTCTAGGACTAAAGAAATGTATCATTAATACCTGAACTTCTGAATCAAAAGAAAAGAGATTCTGTCTTCCATCTCCTCTACTGAGTTTGTTTAGTTGTTCAGTTTCTCTTCCATACTAAAATTTTAAAAAACATGTATGTTACTTCATTTCCTTCAAAACAGTGTTAAATAGTATTTAAATGTACAGTTTATGTAAAACTATAAATCTGTCACAGATTCAAAAATATACCATTCTCTATTTCCATGTACTTAAGATGGATAAAGAATGCTTGCTTGGCTATGACCCATAATAAGCTATATATCAGGTTCTTACGCTTTCTATGTGCCTGTTTGCAACACCAAGATTATTATTCATCCTGCAGTCAGTACAAAACAGGAATGCAAGATACTCTGAATGCAAAGGAGAAATAAACAAAAGAGAAATCACCATAGTTTTCATATCCATGGTGTTAGCTATGGAATATTATATGTAATTCTGATTCCATCACTTTGGGAAATACCTAGTGAGCTGCACAATCCAGGATGACAAAGTTTGAGATGGAATGCAACTAAACTCTATAAAATCATTTTATAAAATCCTAGATCAGGCCGGGCGCAGTGATTCATGCCTGTAATCCCAGCACTTTGGGAGGCCAAGGTGGGTGGAGTTTGAGACCAGCCTGGTCAAGAAGGTGAAACCCTGTCTCTACTAAAAATACAAAGATTCCCCTCCCTGTGTCCATGTGTTCTCATTGTTCAACACCCGCCTATGAGTGAGAACATGCGGTGTTTGATCTTCTGCTGTCCTGTCAGTTTGCTGAGAATGATGGTTTCCAGGTTCATCCATGTCCCTACAAAGGACCCTAACTCATCGTTTTTGATGGCTGCATAATATTCCATGGTGTATATGTGCCACATTTGGGGGGT
>NW_016107760.1:1384880-1390592 GCF_001604975.1 Cebus imitator
GGCAGCAAATCACACTGCCATGTGTGTTCCTATGCAACAATTCTGCATGTTCTTCACATATACCCCAAAACCTAAAATGCAATAAAATAAATAAATGGGAAAAAAAAAATACAAAGATTAGCCAGGTGTGGCAGCAGGCTCCTGTAATCCTAGCTACTTGGGAGGCTGAGGTAGGAGAATCGCCTGAATTTGGGTGACTGAGGTTGCAGTGAGCTAAGATCGTGCCAGTGTACTCCAGCCTGGGCGACAGAGTAAGGCTCTGTCTCAAAAAAACAAAATATCCTAGATTAGAGAATCATGAGTGTGTCCCTAAATTTTGAAAAATAGCTTTGAAGTTTATGAGGGGTAAATTTAAAATAGAAAAAAAAAAGAGCTTCCAAATTTGTATAACTAAGTTGTCTAGGAAGATGAATAAAGTAAAAATATAAATAGGTTTGACAAGGATTTAAATGAATAAATGGGTCACCACCTACTAATTTACTATAATATAGAGTCTACAGAATAAAATATCCTGGTAAGATACACATGACAATCATTTCCACACTTTCAAAATTGGTTCATTTCTAACTTCAAACAGCAGAGTAAATAACAAAAATGATGCATGTTCACCAAAACTTTATCAGATGAAATCATTCATATATATACATATATTTACATATAGAGAGTATGATTTTCATGTGAAATTAACATATGTTGGTCATTAGATTAAATACCATGTACATGAGCTGCATCATTATCCTTTTGGAAGAAGAATATTTTATGAATGACATATAGTAATTAAATTGAATAAAAACTAGCAGATAAAATTAATGAAGTCTGAAAAGCCTGGAAGTATTTCTTGCTGTCTGGAAAAAAAATAAGATTTTTCCAATCTGTCAGTTAGTACTTACAAGTAAGTCTTCAGGAGTGCAACTTTTCTTTTACAATCTCTACCTGTTTTACCAATTTCCTGTGGATTTTAACATGGAAATGACATTGCCAAATTGAATCCAGCATTAAAACTTTAATAGCTAATACTATATTATCTCAGTTGAAGGCAAGTTGCCATATGAAAGATGTACCTTCATCAGTTCCGGATGCATGCTCCTTTCCAAACTCGCCATGATGTTCTCGGCTTTTCCTTGGCTGCTAGTTTCATCATCTGCAAATTCATTAAAAGCAGATGTTCCAAACCATACAGACCATTACTAATAACCTAAGAAGAGTATCCTAACTATGTCTCCCACCCATCCTCTCCTACTAGATTTATTGCAAAGAATTTCTATTATGAAAGCATAGGGAAAACTTTTAATGGACTTTTGAAAACCTGCCATGAATTTTCTATCTGTTTTAGTCTGGTTATATTTCATATGTCAGAGTCCATGCAGCATCAACTGTTTAAAAAAAGTCTATCAACCTCCACGGTCACTTTTAATGAAGAAGTAGGTCAACTTTCAAGATTAAGAGTTCTCTATTCACCCTGTACAGAGGACATTTCCATGGATTAAAGACAAGGGCTTTACTTTAATAATAAATCACTTAAAAATTCTGACCTTGTGCTGTTTCTACCGTCTCCTTTTTTTCTTGCACTAAACTGTCGGTATTGATCTGAATAATCTTTTTCAAAGTTATCAACCATTCCTCCATTTCCTGCTCAGTTTCAGCAGCCAGATAATGGCTATACTTATCTAACATCTTGAGTTCAAAAGCATGACGGCGCATTTTGGGGCACTAGAGGGGGAAAAAAAAGCATGTGTTCAGTTAGTTTCATTGTCCTTCTATTTATTAGATGCC
This sequence comes from Cebus imitator, assembly GCF_001604975.1. NCBI lineage: Eukaryota > Metazoa > Chordata > Mammalia > Primates > Cebidae > Cebus > Cebus imitator. The sequence continues at coordinate 1,386,654 of NW_016107760.1, forward strand.
ATTAGTTTGTATTTATTTTTATCTCAGCTTAGGGCATATGTGCGTCAATACTTTCAGGAAATAACTGCTTCTTTCACAAGAAACAGACACTTTAAGATAACAAATGACTATGTCAAGTATATTTTTTGTTCCTCTCAGGACTGAGCACAGTAGTATGAATATGCATAAAGTTGGCAGAAAACAATACTTGTTAAGTATTATCACTTAAGGCCTTTTGGCATCCTTCACATTTAGAAAGTCAAAGTACCACCACAAAAATAAGCAAACATTTTACAATTTCCACCCCATTCAAACTTTTCCTTGAATATTTACAGATTTTCAAAGTCAGCACTTAAAAAAATGTAAGTATGACCTGAAACAAATCTGATACTTAATTTATATCTCATAAAAGGCAATATAGATCCTAATTCACTTTACCATGCACAATGTCAACCGTATCACAGTAGTATAAAACAAGACCACAGTGTGTGGCAGCACAATAGGGTGATCATAGTTACCAAAAACTTATTGTATATTTCAAAATAACTGTAAGAGTGGATTTGGAATGTTCCTTACACAATGAAATGATACACACTTGTGGTGATGGATATCCCAATTACTCTGATCCGATCATTTGCTCATTGTATACTTGTATCAAGATATCACATGTACCCCCAAAATATGTAAAATTATTACATATCCATAACAATTAAAAAGTAAAGATGGAGGCAGTGGCTCACACCTGTAATCCTAGCACTTTGGGAGACTGAGAGGGAGGACTGCTTAGCCCAGGTGTTTGAGACAAGCCTGAGCAAAGTGATGAAACCTCATGTCTACAAAATAAATAAATAAAAATACAAAAAATTAGCCAGGCGTGATGGCACATGCCTGTAGTCCCAGCTACTCGAGGGGCTGAGGGGTGAGGATCACCTAAGCCTAGTCAAGGGTACATGAGCCAAGATCATACCACTGCACTCTAGCCTAGGTATCACAGTGAGACCCTGCCTCAAAAAAAAATTAAAAATTAAAAAGAGAAGGCCAACCATTGTGGTTTATGCACGTAAACCCAGCACTTTGGGAGGCTCAGGTGGATTGCTTGCGGCAAGGAGTTCAAGGCTGCAAGGCTGGAGTGAGATACGATCATGTCACTGCACTCCAGACAGAGCAAGACAATGTCTCTCTAAAAAAAAAAGAAAAAGAAAACAAAGAAGAAGAAGAATGTCTTGGCAAAAAAAGAAAAAATAAGACCGTACAACCATAATTGGTTCACATTAAATTGTGACTCTTCATAAAATATATGGAAGTGACCTGTGCTGAATACCACCGCACAAGGAAAATAATACTCTTCCTTTTCTCAAATATGCTGATACATTCTTTTACTTTACCACCTTCTCTGTCATGACAAAAGACATGACACACTACCCCTTTCAAATCCCTCAGCATTAATTTCAAGAAAGGCTCATGAATCAATAATTTTCCACTTCACAGTCATTATTCAAGAAGGAACCAAGAAAGTTCCTCCTTCTAATCTTTGAAGCCTAGGAAAGGATGAAATTAAACTGCTGTAGCAAGTAGTAAAGATTTATACATTTGAAAATATTTGGGAGGAGGTATCATAAATAGATGAGGGGGGCGCCGAGTGTGGTGGCTCATGCCTGTAATCTCAGCACTTTGGGAGGCTGAGGTGAATGAATCACTTGAAGTCAGGAGTTTGAGACCAGCCTGGCCAACATGGAGAAACCGCATCTCTGATATAGACAGGAGACAGCCAAGGGTCCCCGGCGAAACCTTCAATCTGTGAGGTGGGAAACCTGCTAGGAGGACTCTCTCTCACTTTGCTGAGAGTTATTTTTCCTTTTTCCTTTTTGTCCAGTAAATTCTGCTTCTCACCCTTCTATGTGTCCACAAGTCTAATATTTCCTGGTTGTGTGATAAGAAGTGTTTTGTTTGTTTGTTTGAGATGGGGTTTCACCATGTTGGTCAGGCTGGTCTCAAACTCCCGACCTCAGGTGATCCACCCACCTCAGCCTCCCAAAGTGCTGGGATTACAGGCATGAGCCACCACGCCCAGCAAGAGATGTATAACTTTCTCCTTAGCTGAACTAAGGATAAAGTTATACAATATCTCTACTAAAAATACAAAAATCAGCCAGGCGTGATGGCGGGTGCCTCTGATCCCAGGTACTCTAGGCAGGAAAATCGCCTGAACCCAGGAGGTGAAGGTTGCAGCAAGCTGAGATTACACCACTGCACTCCAGCCTGGGCAACAGAGTGAAACTCCGTCTCATAAAACAAAAAATAGAAAAAAAAAATTTAATAATAAAAATTAATAGATGAGGAAAGCACTACAAAGAAAGGACAATCCAGAAATCCTGTGTACCCTTGTTCTTCCAGTAAGATAAGAAAGGTCTTTTTTATACATGTAAATATATATGAATTCATATATATGAATACGTAATATATAAGCACATTTTATTCACATAGATCTTTATACTTTTTAAAAAGCGTTTTCTCATTTGTTAGAATTTTTCAATTTATCTTTTTTGAGATGGGGTCTCGCTGTGCTGCCCAGGCTGGAGTGCAGTGACTATTCCACGGGCATGATTATATCTCACTGCAGCGTCAGACTCCTAGGCTCAAGTAATCCTCCTGCCACAGGCTCCTGAGTAGCTGGCACTACAGGCACACAACATCATGCCCTAAAGGAATTTTCTCATTTGATCCTCACAACAATCTTCTTTGATAGAGTACACAGATATTACTAATCCCACTTCACAGTTCTGAAAATGAAGATTTAGGTAAATTGAGAGTGCTGAACTAACATCACATTCCTCCTCATCAGCCCATTGTTCCTTCTAGTCCTCCACAATACCCTGGCTCTGTAGTAATGGCTTCTGTTTCATAGTCAATTGACTTCCTATTCAGATCATCTCTCTGTCCTCTACTTCCTACCCTGTTTTTGTCTGTGTCCCCTCAGTAATTCAAATCAACAAACATTCATTAAGTCCCTACTGTGTGCAGGGCCCTGGTAATCATCATAGAAGAAACAGAAATGAGTCAGGCATGGTCCCTGTAATCCCAAAAGGAATGTGTAGAATGAACCAAAATTGAAATGTGACTCCGTAGTACGACAGAAGGAAAAGCAAAATGGTTAACACAGGAGAGATGGAGCTTAATTCTACTTGGTAATCACAGGGGTGAGGAAGGAAACACAAAACTTTTCATGGCAGAAATAGCCTTTAAGCTGAGTCATAAAAGATAAGGTTCAAACAGGAATAGAAGGAGAAATTATATATAGCAAGAGGAGGGAAAAAAACTAAGGCCAGCCATATATGTGTGAAATGCCATAGAATGTTTAGCTTGGTGTGACCAGAGGACAGAACACACAAGGGGGTTCAGAAGTGATGAGGCTATAAAGTACAGTGAGGCCAGATCACTGTGGGCCTCCAAAGTCATGGCAAATGCTTTAGGGTTCACTCTGTAAGACAATCAATCAAGAGCCAAAAGACTTGGAGAAGGCAAATGGTAGACCCAATGTATGTCTTAGGAAGTTGGACTGGAGCAAGACAACAAATCAGGAGGCATAAAAGCACAACTTTAGGCCAGAGATGATGAAAGGGAGAACCAGAGAAAGGACAATGAAAGAAAGGACAATGAAAGTAGGAAGAGGTTAAGAGGCACTCTAGAGCAAGACTCAAAAGAACTTAATAAACATTTAAACATTGGCACTGAGCAAGAAGAACAGGGCACTGAAGAGGATTCTGAGTTTTCTAGTGTTGATGTTTTGGAGGATGGAGATGCCATCAACCAAGATAGAAAAATGCTGAGGTTCATTTTCTTTCCTTTTTTTTTTTGCTTTCTTTTTGAGACAGAGTCTCACTCTATCATCCAGGCTGGAGTGTAGTGGCACCATCTTGGCTCACTATAACCTCCGCCTCCCAGGTTCAAGTGATTCTCTTG
>NW_016107760.1:1390717-1392871 GCF_001604975.1 Cebus imitator
CACCCCCCACAACTGTCCCCAGTGTGTGATGCTCCTCTTCCTGAGTCCACGTGTTCTCATTTGACCCAACCTTTATAGTTTTAGTAGAGACAGGGTTTTGCCATGTTGCCCAGGCTGGTCTTGAACTCCTGGCCTCAGGTGATCCACCTGCCTTGGCCTCACAAAGTGCAGGGATTATAGGTATGAGCCACCACACCCAGCCACCTTTTTAAAAAATTTTCTTCTTTGTAGATAGGGTCTTGCTCTGTCACCCAGACTGGAGTGCAATGGTGTAATCACAACTCACTGCAGCCTCAACCTCCTAGACTCAAGTGATTCTCCCACCTCAGCCTCCAGAGTAGGTGGGACCACAGGAATGCGCCATCATGCCTGGCTAATTTTTGTAATTTTTTTTGTAGAGATGGGGTCTCTTTGTTGCCCAGGCTAATCTTGAACTCCCAGGCTCAAGCAATCCTCCTGCCTCAACCTCCCAAAGCGCTGGGATTACAGGCATGAGCCACCACACCCAGCCATCTGGGGAGCTTATCAGTAACCCTCTTAGAAAAAGAGAAGGATTACCTCAATGGTCTTACCTGAACAACATCAATGCAGGCATCCAAGTAGATGCAACCTTTCGATTCTTTTGAATTTTTCTCATCTTTATAGGAATTGAGAATATATGAACCATCAGGAAGTTGGGTCAAGTAAAAATATCGTCTCTTGAATACCTACATGGGAAAACCCGCAATGATTCATTTGTTACATACATATTGCATTTGAACAGTTTCTCCGAACTAAAAACCTCAAAGTCTTGCCAGGCATTGTACCTGGACAATCTTCAGACAACCCTGACAAAATGTTAGGAATTATCATTATAATTTTTTTTTTCGGATAATAATTAATATTTTTTCAGATAGAGAATGAAAGTCACATGGTTTACCCTCAGTTAATCAAATATCAGAGCAATAATTAAGATTTAACACTTTGAAATGTATAAAGCATTTGGATATCTGAATCTCCTGACCCTTTCACTATAGCATTATTTTCCCATTTAAGTACAAATGATTAGATCCTTTTAATCTGGTTTCTACTACCATGAATCCAAGTATAAATATAAAAATCATATATATGCCACATTATATATTTCCATCTCACCTGCACATCCTACAACACTCATCTACACTGTCTTTGCTTCTGAAAGTCCAGTTTACAGTGCACTCACAGGGAAGCACAGAGTCATTAGCTGCCTACCAGGTGTTGTTGAGTGCCCCAAGTGCTGGGCTTTAAATCAACAGGCTTAATGGAACCATGCCATTTGTTTGGAGTTAGGGATTCACAATAGTTAAGGAGTAGCCAGTTGCTACAACTCACAGCAAAGCCCACAGGAACGAGAAAAGGTGGAGGATTGCCTGAGGAGTTCATGCTGTCCTTCTATGCTCCCCTAAAAACAGACTTTGAGAGCCTGATAAAAGAGGCGAGAAAAGGTATTAGGAGCTCTCTGATGAATTGATGCTTTTTTCAATAAGTCACAAACTGCAGGCTATGTCAAGCAATTGTCATAGTGAAAGGCAGAGCTTATTCAAGTTGCAATTTCCCAGGATGATAGATCTGAAATTACTTCAGGGTGGGATGGGAAGAGCAGCTAGGAAATAGACTCCTGATGATTACTGAGGAAATGTATTCCTATGCATCTTGTCTTATTCAAAGAATCTGGCTTTAAAATTTAAGCTTGTCATTTTTAATTGCCCATCTGATTACCCAATGTGATCCCTGATCATTGTGAGAACTTTAATCATGGAAAGAGTATTATTTGGCAAGATCATTCTTGCCAACGACTTAACATCTGGCAAAGTACCTGAAACATCAATTTATTTCTCCATAGCATGACCAAGCAAAATATATAAAAGCCTTGGCTGGGCACAGTGGCTCACTCCTGTAATCCCAGCACTTTGGGAGGCCAAGGCAGACGGATCACCTGAGGTCAGGAGTTCAAGACCAGCCTGACCAACATGGAGAAACCCTGTCTCTATTAAAAATACAAAATTAGCCAGGCATGGTGGCATATGCCTGTAATCCCAGCTACTCAGGAGGCTGAGGCAGAAGAATCACTTGAACCCGGGAGGTGGAGGTTGCATTGAGCCGAGATTGCACCACTGCACTCCAGCCTGGGTGACA
>NW_016107760.1:1392942-1397961 GCF_001604975.1 Cebus imitator
CCTTAAGAGGCATTTCTTTTTAGAAAAACCAGTAAAAATAAATAACATTGATAGTTATTTTTGACTTGTATAAATATCATTGATTTTTTAATGAATTACAAAAATACATACCAGTATAAGGAATACCCTAACAGGTTAGGCTGATAAATGCTACAGCTTCTATCTCAGGAAGGGGCCATGTGGGCTATATGCTATCAACAGAAAAAAGTTCAAGCAGAAAACAGCTTGTTTTGCAATGCCAGTCAATTAAATATTATTGTATTAGGATGCAAAGGAACAGAAAGAGAATCTGTAGGTATATATATAACCTTCATATATTTACATATCTCATATATGTGAGAATATATACATATATTCTCATAGTCAATCCACACTTAAGTTTGCTGGAAGAAATCTAGATTAATATTAAAGGAAAATGTTAATCATAATGGTGATTATATATGTATGTTTGTTTATTTTCTTTATTTTTATTAGAGACAGGGTCTCCCTATGCTGCACACACTGGTCTTGAACTCCTGGACTCAAGGGATCCTTCTGTGTCAGCCTCCCCAAAGTGCTAGGATTATAGGTGTGAGCCACTCTGCCCGGGCTATTTGCTTATTTTCATGACAATGGTTCGTATCATTAAAATGATGGAACTAGAAGGCTTAAAATGACATGCTGAGGTCATTTCAAATGAATAAACATGTAATCAGCACTTACTTTGTGTAAAACATTGCCTTTTAAAGTTATTGCAATAATTATCTATAACAAAATTAGAACACATCTTTCAGGCCAAAAGTAACATGAAAAAAAGTAACATGAAAACAATTAGATTTGAATTGTTCAGATTTAAAACTAAAATTCTGCCACTTCAGTGGGACAGTCTATAGAATCCACTTTCAGAGTCAACAGCCAACAACAAAGAGAGAGGCAGAAGAAGAGAAAATACAGAGCAAAACATTTGTGGCACAGAGTCAAATTATAGTCTGGAAATTTTTTTTTTCATGTACAGCTGCCTCACCAAGCAAAGAAATTCTGTGGCAGCCACCACTTCCAGTATTAGCAAAACACATCAATACAATAGAGATAGAAAGGGATATGAAATTACAGCAAATCATTTCCTGTAACATTGCAATTATATCTACTTGTGACACTAGGGTAGGTAGCTTATGAATCTGGGGAGAGAACATGATGCCTGAAAGAGCACTCAGAAAGAGCAGATGCCTGAAAGTCTTATGATATTGATTCTCAGCCAGCATCTCCTGCTAACCAGCATTGAAATTGTCCTCGAGACTCTGCTTCTCTCAGTTTACTTACTTGTAAAATGATGAAATCAGACCAGATGATCTGTAAGATCATATTTTTCCACAATCTACAAATAATTTCATTCAACTTGAACAAATAACACAGCAGCCTTCCTAGCCTGGAAGCTACTCTCCCCAAGTGATTTCTCATACACTAGAAACACACAGTTTGGACAGTGAGGAATGTTTTTAAAAGTCATCTCTATGTAGAAATCAGACTCTGCCCAACAGCAAATTGTAAGATCTCTTCTCATTGTAATAGTTTATGATATATGTTGGGTTTCAACTTCTGAGAAGCTTTTAAGATATCCTTTTCAAAGAAGAAAGGACATCCTAAATCTCTCACATGGAAATCACAGGAAAATCAGAAACATAACTTCCCTGATATTAAAAAAAATTCCACGAGCTATTTAGGGTATAAGTTTATATATATTTTTACATTTCTAAAAGAAGACAGGTGTTAAAATAATGACTATAGAGAACAATGGTAATTACTGTATATCATACCTGTCATTTGAAGGCTGCAAGTCTTTTGTAACCAATAGCTAATTCTTTTAATGTCTCTTGGGGATAAGTATCATTATCCACATTTTACCTAACAGCAAACTGAGGGACCAAGAGCTCATTCAAGTTCACACAGGTGGCCGGGAGCAGTGGCTTATGCCTGTAATCCCAACACTTTGGGAGGCCACGGCGGGTGGATTATCTGAGGTCAGAAGTTTGAGACCAGCCTGGCCAACATGGTGAAACCCCGTCTCTACTGAAAATACAAAAATTAGCCAGGCGTGGTGGCACATGCCTGTAATCCCAGCTACTTGGGAGGCTGAGGTGGGAGAATTGCTTGAACCCAGGAGGCAGAGGCTGCAGTGAGCCGAGATCACACCACTGCACTCCAGCCTGGGTGACAGAGTGAGATCCTGTCTCAAAAAGAAAAAAAGTTCATTCAGGCAAGTCACTGATAGAGCTGGAATCAGAAAATGATGATGGCTACAAAGAGAATCTTGCTGAAATCCTCCAATGGCTTCCCATCTTACTTTACAGTAAGTTCTAAAATCCTCACCATAGCCCAGAACACTGTACAGGATTTGGCCTCTGATTATTTCTTAGACTCTATTTCTAATCTGTCTGCTCCAGCTACACTGGCTTATCTGCTGTTACTCAAATATCCCAAGTAAGCTCCTTCGGGTCTCTGTACTTCCTGTTTCCTCAGCCTAGAATCCTCTTTCCTCATTATGCACGCAGTTCACTTTCTTCCTCCTCTCAGGTCTTTGCTTGAATCTCCCCTCCTCGGGGAGGCCTTCTATACCACCTACCCTCATCATAGCACCCGGTTCTATCTTTTTCATGGAGTGATCCCTATACAAATATGTTATTCATCTATCTATTTTATTTGCCATCTCTCTCTAGCCCATGAAGTTTCATGTTTCATCTACTGCTGTTATCCCCCCAGTACCTATAACAATGCCTGGACTCAACAAAATTTTTCAAAATGAATAAACAATGAATGAATAATCCCATATCCAGCACAGATTCTCCAGCAGATTCTCCAGTGGTTTCATCCAATAGAATTGTGTTTCCCTGTAATGCCCATACTCTTCTTTCTCTTCCTCCTTGCCTTTATTATTTTTTCTAGATGGTGAACACAGCTGAAAATGCCCTACTGTACTCAGTAACATGGATCCTGAAGGGTGGTCCATTTAGACCACCCACACGAAAGAAAGTAAGCCAAAGGATTTGATTCTATAGGATCCTGCCAAGTCTCCTGAAGGCCCCAAGCTGTTAGGATGACAATCTTTTTTTTTTTTTTTTTGGAGACACAGTCACACTCTGTTGCCCAGGCAGTAGGGTAGTGGTGTGATATTGGCTCGCTGCAACCTCTGCCACTGGATTCAAGCAATTCTCCTGCCTCAGCCTCCTGAGTATCTGGGATTACAGATGCATGCCACCACTCCCAGCTAATTGTTTTTTGTATTTTTAGTAGAGATGGGGTTTCACCATGTTGGCCAGGCTGGTCGTGAACTTCTGGCCTCGAGTGATCTGCCCACCTTGGCCTCCCGAAGTGCTGGGATTACAGGTGTGAGCCACTGTGCCTGGACAGATGACAACCTTTTTGAACCCCTTCTGGAGCAGAAACAATGGCCATTTGTCATTCAGCTGCATCAAAGATTAAAGAAAGAAAGGAAAGTTAGAGCACTTAGTATCCTCAAAGTAGGAAAACGGCTGGGCGTGGTGGCTCACGTCTGTAATCCCAGCACTTTGGGAGGCCGAGGTGGGTCGATCACTTGAGGTCAGGGGTTCGAGACCAGTCTGGCCAACATGGTAAAACCCCTCTCTACTAAAAATATAAAAATCAGCCAGGCGCAGTGGTGCACGCCTATAATCCCAGCTACTTGTGAGGCTGAGGCAAGGGAATTGCTTGAACCCAGGAGGCAGAGGTTGTAGTGAGCAGAGATTGCACCACTGCACTCCAGCCTGGGTGACAGAACGAGATCCTGTGTCAAAAAAATTTTTTTAATTAAAAAAGAAAAAACAAAGTAGGAAAACCTTTATCTCTTATCTCTTATCATTTTATACAACAAATCCCGAGTGTTTACCTATTGTATGTGTGTTACCTATAGAGCTAATTATTTACTGCTAAATTGCATGAACCACAAACCCTTAGAAAGGATGCTGCAAAGGTGTAGAGGCAGCATAGGCAGGGCAGGAGCAATGGAAAATGGTGTGGGGGAACTGCCTAATGTCTCAGACAGAACACAGTGGAAGAGCCAGCAAGGAAAAGGAGAAAGCAGGAGAGACAGAGACATAATGGGCCTTAAAACTCTTCTGCACAAAGATTAAAGAAACAATGGAGAAAAAAACACAGGACTTAGAAAAGTGAACTGCAGTTAATGATCCCAGAATGCCAGGAACTTCACCCTGCTAAAGAAACCCTACCACTACGGGCAACCTAATGCATCACTCAACTCTCTCCATCATGTCATTTACAGTCCTACCAAGTTTGTTTTTTTAAGATGAAGTCTCACTCTGTCACCCAGGCTGGAGTGCAGTGGCATGATCTCAGCTCACTGCAACCTCAACCTCCTGGGTTCAAGTGATCCTCCCACCTCAGCCTCCCAAGTGGCTGGGACTATAGGTGTGTGTCATCATACCCAGCTAAGTTTTTTTGCGTTTTTAGTGGAAGCAGGGTTTCACCATGTTGCCCAGGCCTATCTTGAACTCCTGACCTCAAGTGATCCTCCTGACTTGGCCTCCCAAAGTGCTGGCATTACAGGCGTGAGCCACTGCACCTGGCCCCAAGTTTTAATATACAACACTGTCCTACTCTCTGAGAAGCTGAGTAAAAATCAAATAGCTTTTCTTAAATAATTCTACATATCTGGGCACTGAAGCATTCTTTATTTGATTTAAAGCAAAGTCTAGTAGGAGGGGTCTACAGTCCACCCTTCTCATTACAGACAAATTATTTTATCAGATGTATTTCAGCATGGCATAGCACTGCTCAAATGATCAATGACTCTCAATTACTCACATAATAAGGCACACATGCTAGATACTGGCATTCAAGGCTTCCACAATTCTAATAATATAACAATTGCTAACATCTGTGGGGTGCTTTATGCACTATGGTCTCTGGCTAAGTGCTTTCCTCATATTATTTCATTGAATCCTTTTTTTTTTTTTTTTTTTTTTTTTTTTTTTTTTTTTTTTTTTTTTTTTTTTTTTTTTTTTTTTT
>NW_016107760.1:1398062-1401359 GCF_001604975.1 Cebus imitator
GATTACAGGTGTGTGCCACCACACCCAGCTAAAATTTTTTGTATTTTTAGTAGAGACTGGGTTTTACCATGTTGGCCAGGCTGGTCTTGAACTCCTGACCTCAAGTGATCCACCTGCCTCAGCCTCCCAAAGTGCTGGGATTATAGGCGTGAGCCACTGCACTCGGCCATTCACTGAATCCTAATAACAATTTGTGTGGTCATTACTGTTATGCCCTCCATATTACAGAAGAGAAATGGAGGCATAGGCCGGACGCAGTGACTTCAAGCCATTTTCATGCCTCAGCCTCCCGAGTAGCTGGGATTACAGGTGGATGTCACCACGTCTGGCTAATTTTTGTGTTTTTAGTAGGGACAAGGTTTCATTATGTTGGCCAGGCTGGTCTCAAACTTTTGACCACAAATGATCAGCCTGCCTCAGCCTCCCAAAGTGCTGGGATTATAGGTGTGAGCCACTGTGCCCTGCCCACCTGCCCAAAAAGGTTTTAAGCCCTACATCTGACACCTCTCTACCCTCCAAATGCTAACTTTTATTAACAAGGCATTCAATATATATTTGGTAGCCAGGCGTGGTGGAATGCACCTGTAGTCCCAGGTACTTGGGAGCCTGAGGCAGGAGGATCGCTTTAGCCCAGGTGTTGGAGGCTGCAATGAGCTATGATTGTGCCACTGCACTCTAGCCAGCAATATAGTAAGACCTAGTCTCTAAAAAAATTAAATTAAGAAATTATCTATGTGGTGATGAATTTGTGGATTCCCAATAGTGTCTGACACATAGGAAGTACCTAATAGTTTTTGAGCAGTGTTACGAATGAGGGAAACCAAAACACAAAAAACAAATTAGTGAAAAAATCTCTTACACATAATAAATAAATGCAATCCATATGTTAGCTGTAAGAGACAGTCCGGTGGTTTGAGAATACAATTGGACTAACATATCAAAAATAAAAGATTTTCTCTTCCTTTTGTTCTAACACACACAGTGATCTTGACCTCCTAGCAATTATTTTAATATTGTATGTGATTTCTTAGGTCAAATCCTCATTTGATTTGATGCTCTCCCACTGCAGAGGAGGAAAAATCCCTCCTGGAAGAGTTAAGGAGTTAAGGACTTTGGGACTCTGGATATATAACAAATGGCTCTCTTTTGTGCCAAAAAAATTTTAAAGGGCACTAGAAGTGAGTCATACATCAACCAGTTGAACTTGCAACCCCGATAACATATCAAGGCACTTCAACGTTTAATTGCTGAAAATGGGGAGGAGAGAGCTAGAGGAATGTGACCAAATTGAGCCAAGAAGATGCATAAAGGTGGGTGTCTCAGGAGTTGGCCAAGAATCTGCAACAATTTTTTAAAAATGAAAAACGACCCTGAAGATCAAATTCCTCCCTATATCATTGTATCTCTTAGGAAAAGTAGTTCTAAATACCAGGGGAAGGGTATGTCCAATATCACGGCTAACTAAGCCCACATTAAATTCCTTCATTTATATGAAAAGAAGTTGAATAAAGCAGATATCTCTAGCAGCTACTTGGGAAAGAGAGGATGTAAATGAACAGGAGAGTGTTAGGATTGTTGTTTCTGTCTAAGGGATCATGAATTCTCTATGATATCTTAAAACTCTCTTATACTTTTCCAGTAATTGAAGGGTGGCAAAAAGGTACATCCTCATTAACTAGAAACCACAAATTGAAGAAATTAATCACTATGATAAGGCTTGTCCTCTTTTAACATGAATACCAAGAACAAAGCAAATTACAAGTGCTAAATATTCACTGCACTGCACCCAGACAACCAACAGAGCATTGTGCTTTTGTTTTTGTTTTTTAAAAAAAGAAATGAGGTCTCCCTTTGTGCCCAGGATGGAGTGCAGTGCACAATCATAGCTCATTGCAGCTTCAAACTTCTGGGCTCATCCTCCTGACTCAGCCTCTTGAGTAGCTGGGATTACAGGCACATGCCACCACACCCAGCCTAACAGAGCATTTGCAAGAACTGCATGATGCCAGCATCCTCTTCAGAGAGAGGAAGCGCTTGGGCACAGAGCGCTGTGACTTGTGGAGTGATGCACATTATTTGCAGCTTTCCTGTAGCCCAGGCTCCTGAGGGCAAGTCTCTCAGCCAACAATGAGGTTGTACTCAGCAAGCACCTCTGAGAAAATAATGCCAATTTCACAAGGTGGGGCAGATTATATCTTGACAACTGACCAGAGCAGGGGGAAGGCTATATATTGGGGAAATACAAATTTTTATTCCATAAATATGAGGTCTTATAATCTTGCAATATGAAAAACTCAGCCTAGTTCCTCTAGCAGCCCCTCTTTTCCCTAGAGCCCATCGACTTTTAATGCATTGCAAGTCATTGTAAGAACCATCAACTTGAATGTTCTTGCAAAACTTGCTGGCAAGCTAGCTAGGAAGGTTGAACTTTCTAAAGCAACCCATATACAAATTACTTTGGCTACATTATTTAGATTGCATTAAAGGCCATGTGGTTGCTTTCTCAAAAGATCTTATAAAGTTGGAATCTTCTAATTCCCTTTCATCAACTACGCTTTGCCGAGTCTCTTCTAATCCCCTTTCCTTCATTGTACTTTTGCACTTTCATGATACAATTCCTCCCTTCCTTGCTAGTAGAGCTGCCCTCCCTCTCTTCTTCTTTTTTTTTTTTTTGGAGACAGAGTGTCGCTCTGTCACCCAGGCTGGAGTGCATGAAGTGGCGCAATCTCGGCTCACTGCAATCTCCGCCTCTTGGCGCTCAGGTAATCCTCCCACCTCAGACTACTCCAGAGTAGCTGGGACTATAGGAGTGCACCACCATGCCTGGCTAACTACTTTTGTATTTTTCATAGAGGCGAGGTTTTACCATGTTGCTCAGGCTGGTCATAAACTCCTGGGCAGATTCCCTTATTTCTAACAGTCAAAATATCCAAGAAAACAACTCAGATCTATTTACAAAATCAGTTTAAAGTTGTGCATAATTGCAAACCTTCCAAACTGATTATAATTTTTTTTAAGAGATGGAGTATTGCTCTGTCACCCAGGCTGGAGTGCAGTGGCATAATCATGGCTCACTGTAGCTTTGACCTCCCAGGCTCAAGCGATCCTCCCACCTCAGCTTCTCAAGTAGCTGCAACTACAGGCATGCGTCACCATGCCCAGCTAATTTTTTTACTTTTTGAAGAGACAAGTTCTCACTACATTGCCCAGGCTGGTCTTGAACTCCCAAGTTCAAGCAATCCTCCTGCCCTGGCCTCTCTAAATGCTAGGATTACAGGCATGAGCCACTGTGCCTAG
>NW_016107760.1:1401759-1404332 GCF_001604975.1 Cebus imitator
CGCGCCCGGCCAAAAATTTATTAATTTCTTAATGAATAGATCCTTAAATGTACACCTCTCTCTAAAAGGCAGCATGATGCCTTGCTTTCATTCCCTAGCAATTCCAGAGGGATCTGCAGGCCAGTGTCAAGCCACAAGGCATCAAAGAGGCTCAGATAAAACACAGGGAAGAAGCTTGGCTTTTGGAGGCTGTTATTTGCCAGTGAGTCATGATTAATAGCCAGATCTGCTGTTGCTTCCTAGTCTGTTGTGAGTTTGCATGGGCTATCAAAGCTTGGATTTTCCAAAAAGAAGATTCTTTGCTCTCAGCTCTGCAAACTCTGGCCCTGAGATGCTGGTTGCTAAAGCTACCAACGCTTCTTACCAGTGTGGGCTGGAGTTCCTAGCGGGCAGGGAACTCCAGATGCTCTAAGGATAAACCTGCCTTCAGGATTGGGGAAATGACTCACATAATAGCACACCTGAGTCATCTTCCCATTTGCGTATGAGTTTCATTAGTATTCGTCATTTCAAAGATTAACACAGTAGAAAAAATACACAGAAAGTGTCCTTTCAAAGTGTCTCAAACTCTGTTAACCCTTTGTCTCAGTTCTTCTGCTTCTGCCTTTCCCAACTAGCCAAGAGCTGGGTGAGCTACTCACCCCATCTTCAGCTTTAGTGTCTCTCCTCCTGAACCAATCCAGACTTGAAGCAGGAAGAACTTATATGATCCCCCACCCTGTAACAGAGCATTGAAGGGTACACACCACACTCCCCCAGTATGCCTTGGTTCATAGGCCTGGACTTGTGCGTGGCCCTCGCTTCAAGTTTTAGCCTGGAAACTACAAAACTGCTCCCCCTTTTCAATCCTCTTCCCCATACACTCACATGCCCTGTGTTGATACAGAAAGAGAACATGGAGGCCGGGCACGGTGGCTCACACCTGTAATCCCAGCACTTTGGGAGGCCGAGGCAGGTGGATCACGAGGTCAGGAGTTCAAAACCAGCCTGATCAACATGTAAAACCCTATCTCTACTGAAAATGCAAAAATTAGTCAGGTATGGAGGCACATGCCTGTAATCCCAGCTACTCAGGAGGCTGAGGCAGGACAATTGCTTGAACCCAGGGGAGGTGGAGGTTGCAGTGAGCCGAGATTGTGCCACTGCACTCCAGCCTGGGTGACAGAGCGAGATTCCATCTCAAAAAAAAAAAAAAAAAGGAAAGAAAGAGAACATGGAAAAATGATGTGTCAATGCTCCAGTTCCAACTAATTTCAATAATGTTGAATTAAATAACAGTTAAAACACTTTTTTTTGAAATAAGGTCTCACACCCAGGCTAGAGTGCAGTGGCACAATCTCGGCTCACTACAACCTCTACCTCCTAGGCTGAAGTGATCCTCCCACTTCAACTTCCCAAGTACCTGGGACTACAGGTGAGCACCACCTCACATGGCTAATTCTGCTTATTTTTGTAGAGACAGGGTCTTGCTATGTTGCCTAGGCTGGTCTTAAACTCCTGGGCTCAAGTGATCCTCCTGCATTGGCCTCCCAAAATGCTGGGATTACAGGCATAAACCACCATGCCCAGCCCAAAATACAATTATTAGAGGAAAAAGTAATCTTGGCAAAATCCCTCAGAAGGTTCTAGCTGAACCTTTCTCTGATTCCCATTCTAGCTGTGAAAAATTCTGAAATACAACTGCTATGGCTCAGGAGATGAAACCAGAAGAGTAAAGGATATATATTTAGCTCCCAAAAATCCAAAATGGAAATTCATAATTTATAATGGAAAAGAGCAGGGATAAATAAAACTCATAACCAGAAACAGCTCCAAAACCTCGATATGGCCTTTGGATTTCAAAGTATTTCCTATTAATTTTTTTTAAAGCTGTGTGGTGACCAGCCACAGTGGCTGATGCCTGTAATCCCAGCATTTGAGGAGGCCAAGGTGGGAGGATCACTTGAGTCCAAGAGTTTGAGACCAGCCTGTACAACATAGGGAGACCTCATCTCTACCAAACAAACAAACAAACAAAAACAATTAGCTGGGCCTGGTGCTCTGTGCCTGTGGTCCCAGCTACTTAGGAGGCTGAAGTGGGAGGATTGCTTGAGCCTGGAAGATTGAGACTGCAATGAGCCATGATTGTGCCACTGCACTCCAGTCTGGGTGACACAGTGAGACTCTCAAAAACAAATAAATAAATGATAAAAATAAAGACAAAAGCTGTGCAGCTTCATATGACCAATTAACTTGGTTTATCTTTTCCTTCCTTTGCCTACTGTGTGGTAGAAGTTTTAAAATGAAAGAAATAGGCTGGGCATGGTGGCTCACACCTGTAATCCCAGCACTTTGGGAGGCTGAGGCAGGTGGATCACTTGAGGTCAGAAGTTCAAGAACGGCCTGCCCAACATGGTGAGAACCCCATCTCTACCAAAAACACAAAAATTAGCTGGGCATGGCGGAGTGTGCCTGTAATCCCAGCTACACAGGAGGCTGAGGCAGGAGTATGGCTTGAACCCAGGAGGTGGAGGTTACAGTGAGCTGAGATTGTGCCTCTGCACTCCATCCTGGCAACAGAGCCAAGATCTATC
>NW_016107760.1:1404445-1422399 GCF_001604975.1 Cebus imitator
AGCAGCTGAGGATGAAGAGAGGCAAAGCAAAGAGCCCAGCTCAGCTGCAGCAAAGCAACAATTAGCTGGAGACGAGTGGCAGCTGTCCCCTTCAGCTGTGGGCTATGTGGTCACCAGGTTGCCTTGGACTCACCACACACTCCATGAATTTATGGCTCCTGCCTAGCCGCTGTTAGTGCTAGAGTTCCCAAGCTCAGAAATAAGAAACACACAAGCTGAACAATCAACTTTTGCCTTATTTGTATTAGTTTCCTGTTCTTGTTGTCATAAATTACTACAAATTTGATGGCTTAAAATAGCACAAACTTATTATCTGACAGTTTCGCAGGTGAAAAGTCTGACATGAGTCTTGCTGGGCTAAAATCAAGGTGTCAGCAGGGCTATATTCCTTTCTGGATGCTGCATGGGATAATCCATTTCCCTGCCTTTTCCCACTTCTAGAAGCTGCCCACATTTCTTGGCCTGTGAATCCTTTCTCTATCCTCAAAGCCAGCAACACAGCATCTCTCTCTGGCCCTGCTTCTGTTCTCACATCTCTTTCCCTGACTGTCCTTTCCTGCCTCCCTCTTCCACTTATGGGATTCTTGAAATTACACTGGGCCCACCCCCATAAGTGAGGATACCCTTCCTCCCGCCAATTAGTGATTTTAATTCTTCTTTGCCACATAAGGGACCATTGACTGGTTCCAGGGATTAAGACATGGACATCTTTGAGAGGCCATCAATTTCTCCTATCACATCAATCAATCAATGTGTATTTCACAAATTATGAAAGAAAGTGTAAAGCATGTGCTTTTTGTTTTATAACATATGGACTCCTAAAAAATGAGTTGTTGTTTGTAAGGCAAATTAAAGCCGAAAGGTATTAAACTGAAGGAATCTGTGGTAAATTATTCTGTAAAGATATTAATTTCCTAACATCTTGTTTTATGGATCCAGATTTTGGGACATTTACTTAACGTGGGGCTAAGGCTTGAGTGTGGGTAAAACCATCATTCTTTCATGCATTTATTTATTTATTTTAGAGACAGCATCTTATTCTGTCACCCAGGCTGGAGTGCAGAGGTGCAATCATAGTTCACTGCAGCCTCGAAATCCTGGGCACAAGTGATCCTCCTGCCTTGGCCTCCCAAAGTGCTGGGATTATAGGTGTGAACTCCCTGCCTATTCTTATTCAAGTATTTTGAGAATGTGTGGGAAGGGAAATGCAGTCAAAAACTATACAACCATATTCTGATAATCCACAGAGAAACGTAACTTTCACACATACATTTCTGAACCTGATCACTCTGGTAGAAAATATATTTTAATAAAACCTTGAGTCTCATTCAGCTGGTGAGCACTGATAGTATACTGGTTAAGAGCACAGGATGGATAAAGAAAATGTGGCACATCTACACCATAGAATACTATGCAGCCATAAAAAAAGGATGAGTTCATGTCCTTTGCAGGGACATGAATGAAGCTGGAGACCATCATTCTCAGCAAACTAACACAAGAACAGAAAACCGAACACCACATATTCTCCCTCATAAGTGGGAGTTGACAAATGAGAACACATGGACACAGGCAGGGAAACATCACACACCAGGGCCTGTTGGGGGGTAGGGAGCAAGGGGAGGGATAGCATTAGGAGAAATACTTAATATAGATGATGGGTTGATAGGTGCCACAAACCACCATAGCACATGTATACCTATGTAACAAACCTGCACGTTCTGCACATCTATCCCAGAACTTAAAGTATTAAAAAAAAAAAAAAAAAGAGCATAGGTTCTGACATCAGCCTACCTAGGTTCAAATCCTACCTCTGAAAACTTGGAGCTATGTGACCTTGGGTTAATTACTGAATTTCTCTGAGCTTCGCTTTCTATATCTGCAAACTAAGAATAATTACCAGTATCTATTGCATAGGGCTGCCATGAGAATTAAACGAGATACACAATATAAAACACCCAGTATGGTGCCTGGTACATATTAAGTCCTCAATAAATGGGTTCTCTCATTATCACCACTTGCTGAGGCCCATGCTTAGGTGCAGGAGATATACAGGAAGCATCTACAACTTGGACTCATTATTTTCAGGGATTGAAAATGAAAGCAAGAACAGGACATGATCACCAAAGGGAAGGCAGCAGGCAAAATATTAAATTAAGATAAAATTTGAGTCTTCCCTGGGTAGATACCCATGGTTTCTACTTGCAGCCTGTGCAAAAGATAGAATGACCTTCAATACTTAATGCAACTGTGAATCATCGTCAGAAAACCACATGATCTTATATTAAATATCTGAAAGAACAGTTATATTTGGTATCAGAGCATAATTTGTTTTTTTGCTCAGAATCCTCATGTAGCTTGTTTTCCTTTTGGATTTTAATGGCTCTTTACAGCCTCCCAAATAAGTGAACCTCATGTCCAACCTGTTCAAGGCTCTGCACAATGTTATCCTTTTTTAAAAAAAAATTATTTATGTATTTATTTTTGAGATACAGTCTCCCTCTGTTGCCCAAGCTGGAGTACAGTGATGCCATCTTGGCTCACTGCAACCTCTACCTCCTGGGCTCAAGGGATTTTCCCAGGCTCAAGGGATTCTCCCACCTCAGCCTTTTGAGTAGCTGGGACTACAGGTGTGTACTATCATGTCTGGCTAATTTCTGTATTTTTTTTTTTTCTGTAGAGATGGGGTTTCACCATGTTGTACAGGCTGGTCTTGAACTCCTGACCTCAAGCAATCCACCCCCCTCGGCCTCCCAAAGGAGGAGGGACTACAGATGCGAGGTACTGCACCCAGTCCAATTTTATCCTTTTCAAACATTTCAACTTTTATCTCACATAAACCCCTTATGCAAACTCACTATACTGCCAAACTACAAAACTTTCTAGTTAGGCTGTTCTGACTGCACCAAAGTACTGCTTTCTGTAGTAGCTAAAGTAGTATATTTCTTGTCTAGTCTACAGGCTGAAATCAGGAACCCCATCTTAGATATCTACGTATTTCCCCATAGTGCCTAATACGTAATAAGTATCTAATTAATATTTGCTAAAGAAATGTATTACCTGTCCTTCTACTCATTAAGATCATTTCTACAAATGAACCTTTGATGTCCTTTTTTTCAAAGCTATTTTCCTCATTCAACTGACAGCTTCCTTTTTAAACATCCTGATTCACCAGATAATCATTACATTTATTTAAAAAGTTGCACTTCCAAATTTATCCTCATGTTTTAGATTTTTTAAATTCCATACATCTGTGAGAATCCTCTCCTTAAAGCCTTACTTTATTTTTTTTTGCTAGGGCTCTTTATAAAATAAATATTGTTTCCAGATAGGCTGCTTATACCAATATCCTTAAAATGATAGAATAATATAATAACTACTTCCTACCTTCATGGTTACTGTGATGGTGCTATTTACATTTGCTTTATGCAACCAGCCTTGTTTTATCACACCACCCTTCTGAGAACATAAAGAAGATGAGTCCTGAAATAGAATAAAAATTATCAGTAAAACAACAGCCAGTCTGACATCTAGTTAGCCAAACATTTAGGGGCACAGAATGAGGCCCTCCCCCATTTCCTGATTAAAACATAAAGTCCCCTCTTCCCCATGAGGATTTAAAATAGTTGACTGTAGAATGAAAGGCTCTGTGCTATGCATACAGTAGGCACTCAGTATTTACTGAATAGTATGGGCTCTCTTCTGGGAAAGTCTTCTGTATTATGTAAACAGTCGAACTGCACCTCAAAATGTCACAGATATCTGGGCCGTCTGTCCCAAGAGAAATCTGTCAGGCAGCAGAGTCCAGATGAATCACCATTCCACATGCCCAACTTGAGAAAAGCAACTCCACGAGCATGTCCCACAGGTGGGGGAACATGTTTATGTGCAAATCACAGCCCCTCTCACTTGATTTTTTCCCTAAACCCTACTTGGAAATACAGCAATTAAAAAAAAAAATTAAAAAGCACTCAGTTGGAAAGCTGGCCACAGGTCATTCCAAAACAATTATTCCCTTCATATTTTCTCAAGAAATTCCCTTTGAAATCTTTTCCAGCAAAGTGACTGTGAAAAAACTAGCACAGTTACCCTCACTGTTGCCCTCATTCTTACCTCATCTTTCTCACAGTCTTCATCTATCTCAAATACATGATTAGGAATCTTTTCTGGTCTCAAAGATTTGCTGAAAATATAAGAGAACTGTCTTAGACAACAGAACAGACCAAGAAACAAACAAACAAAAACCAGAAACACAACAATAATGACAACAACAGATAAAGCAAGATGAGCAGACTTCTCTCTTTCACAAAGAAGAAAAAGCCAAGACATCCTATTCTCCTTTCCAAATTCAGATTCTCCCCTTTGAGTAAACTTACTGTAAGTTTTTGTTTCTATAAAGACTCCCACATATGCGGCCAGCAGCAAAGACATTAACTAAGCCCAGAAACTCAGGGAGGGCAGAAGTTGCTAAGGAACCTGTGCCAGAGCTGTTACCTTTTCCTTCCCTGGGTCAAAAAGCAGGCCAGGCACCGTGGCTCACGCCTGTAATCCCAGCACTTTGGGAGGTCGAGGCAGGTGGATCACCTGAGGTCAGGAGTTTAAAACCAACCTGGCCGACATGGTGAAACTCCGTCTCTATCAAAAATACAAAAAAATTAGTCGGGTGTGGTGGCAGGCACTGGTAATCACAGCTACTCGGGAGGCTGAGGTCGCTTGAACCTGGGAGGCGGAGGTTGTGGTGAGACAAGATCATGCCACCTGCACTCCAGTCTGGGTGACAGAGTGAGACTCTGTCTCAAAAAGAAAAAAAGAAGTAACACAGTATAATTCTGGTTCTTCCATTTGTTTGTTGTATGACCTTGGACTGGTCATTTTAGGACTCTTGTTTCGTTTTTCTTTTTTTTCCCAAGGATCATGCCATCATATAGGACTCAATTTTCATCTCTTGGAAAATGCTCTGAAAACTACAAAAAGCTACACAAATGTCTTATTCCTCTGCTATTTGTTCCAAAAACATTTCTCATATGACATCCTGTGAACTATCAGTACTGGAGATGAGAAAATGGAGAGCTCAAACAGGTTAAGTGACTAAGTCATGATCATCAAGCTAGCAGGTGGCAGAAATAAGATTTGAACCCCAACGGTCTGGCTCCTGGGCCAGTGTGCTCATGCCAATCCTTCAATGCAACTGAAAGAGATGCACTTTTTTCAAGGGATGTCTGGGTTCATCAAACTGAACTAATTATCATCAAGCTTTTTTACTGACACTACTGGAAAATGCTCACTACATTATCCACCATCAGCCAAATTTTAGTTTATGATCAATACAGGTTCACTAAAGCCAAAAAGTAAGCTCTCATACATTTTGGAAAGCATTTCAAAGAGGAAAGTTAAAACATTCAGTTAACGAAAACACTGAAGTTAACCAAACATGCAGGTTATTTGAAGTTTGGCTTTATTACAAATTATAACTGAAAGGTTTCACAAGTGGTTTTCAAAAGGTAAAAAAGCTTAATAATTCTCCTGCTGCATGTTTCCCTGGAATGCTAAACTTACCATGGCAACATTCGAAAGTCCCCAGAGAAGTCCTCATATTTGTAGTTTACCACGTGCCAATCTGTGCTGTAGGTTTTAATACACTGAAAGAAAATAGGAATCTTGAATTCGAAACATAGGAAAAGTACATATATATCCACTTTTTAAAAGTACTGGTACTATGCTGACAGGCTTTTTAAAACCATCTGGTGTAATCCCAGCACTTTGGGAGGCCGAGGCGGGCAGATCACCTGAGGTCGGGAGTTCGAGACTAGCCTGGCCAACAAGGTGAAACCCCATCTCTACTAAAAATGCGATAATTAGCTGGGCATGGTGATGCACATCTGTAATCCCAGCTACTCGGGAGGCTGAAGCAGGAGAATTGCTTGAACCCCGGAGGCAGAGGTTGCAGTGAGCCAAGATTGCATCATTGCACTACAGCCTAGGTGACAGAGCAAGGCTTCATCTCCAAAAAAAACCCCCACTATTTGGGAATTATTGGTACTGGGATCTTCCTTTATGGATTAACTCTGTCTCTCTTACCCAGTTGGTGGCAATAAATCCAAAGTCATATGCCCTTTGAATACTCTGACTCTCAGTCCAAAGAGTATTCAAATCCAAAAGAAAAACACTGAGGTCATATGCACCGTGTGGAAATGTTTAAGCTTTATCAGCTGCATCACATCATATAGACTTGTTATTTAGGCCAAATTAATGTTAGTAATTTTATTTTACCTTTACATTAAAGGAAGACTACTTTAAATATTTTACATTTATTTATTTATAAATAGGTTACAAATATATATATACAAATACTATATGTGTGTGTGTGTGTGTGTGTATATATATATATATATTTTTTTTTTTTTTTTTTTTTTTTTTTTTTTTTGTTTTTTTTTTTTTTTTTTTTTTCCTGAGATGGAGTCTCGTTCTTGTTGCCCAGGCTGGAATGTAGTGGCGTGATCTCGGCCCACTGCAACCTCTGCCTCCTGGGTTCAAGCGATTCTCCTGCCTCAGCCTCCCAAGTAGCTGAGATTACAGGCACCCACCACCACACCCGGCTAACTTTTGTATTTTTAATAGAGATGGGGTTTCATCATCTTGGCCAGGGTGGTCTTGAACTCCTGACCTCATGATCCACCCACCTCGGCCTCCCAAAGTGCTAGGATTACAGGTGTGAGCCACCACGCCCAGCCAAATATTGTATATATTTTAAATACATGAAGAATATTCTTCTGTGGACTTTGAGTCTCTCACCTCTTTGACAAATAAACTCTGGGCCCTCTTTTCAGCATCTTCTGGTACAGTGGACTGCACCGTTCTGCGCTGACGACCTATCACCGAGATCTAGAACACAAAGGACATTCTTGCTATAAGAGCTGGCTTGGAAAATAGGGGTTTTTCTTTAAAGAAGTGCGTGTGAACTCACAGAGATATCTTCCATGGGAAACATAAGCAGATCTCTGAGGGGGTCGCTGTAAATCTGGGTTTTTCTTTGGGCGATAACATTCTCATAGTCCAGGGGCTCAACAATTTTGGCCTTTTCCTTTATAAGAGACAAAAACAAAGTTATTATAGTCAAACGCACAAGTTAAATTCCCTTCTATGTACTAAAGATACATTACTTCACAAAAGAAGGGATTACTGATACTTTTAAGTACTTAATGGAGACACTTTCACACTTCATAGCTAGACACACACCCCAAACATATACATACACACACAGACATTCCCTTGCTAAAGATAAAGAGTTCTGGCTAGGCATGGTGGCTCACGCCTGTAATCCCAGTACTTTGTGAGGCTGAGGCAGGTGGATTGCTTGAGCCTCGGAATTAGAGAACAGCTTGGGCAACGTGGGAAAACCCCATCTCAACAGAAAGTACAAAAATTAGCTGGTTGTGGTAGTGCATGCCTATAGTCCCAGCTGCTCGGGAGGCTGAGGCAGGAGGATCACTTCAGCCTGGGAGGTCGAGGCTGCAGTGATCCATGATTGTGCCACTTATACCGGGTTGCCAGAGCGAGACTCTGTCTCCAAAAACAAAACAACAACAAAAAAGTTCTGGAGAAATACAATTGTGTTATTCTGCTTATCTGTGTACCTTCTAAAAATTATTGAATTTTAAGTAAAACAAAAAAATGGTATACTTGGAAGTCTGCCTGTTGGTATTTACTGCATCTGCACTACTCTATGGGCAACTTTGGGGGAGAAAGTATCAACATTCATGTTCCTACCCTATACCAGTGACACTGTCCCATGGGCGTACTAACTGCCAGCATAGCTGGGGCAGGCATAAGTACTAGATAGAGATGCTTGATCCCATGGGCAGGTTATGAAAAGGTGAGGTTCAAGGTGACAAAATCAGTGGATCCCTGCTGGACTTTTAGGCAAGCTGGTCACTGATAGTAGGGCCCAGCCTGAAGCTAAAGTAAGTAGAAGCAGGGTCAGTCATGCTAAGAAAGCCAGGATGTAACATAATAAGCATAATGATAAAGTTCACATGTACTGAGCCCTTTCTATATGCCAGGTACTATGCTAAGCACTTTCTGTACATTTTTTCATGTAATACTCACAGCAACCTATGAAACAGGTTGAATCATTATCCCCATTTTACAGATGAGGAGACCCTGGGCCTAACTCAGGTTGAGTAACTTGCCTGTCTTTATAACTGGAATTCAAATGCAGATCTGTGACTGCAAAGGCTCTGCTTTCTTCCCCCTCAGAAATACATAAAGACAGCTCCCATTTCTGTACACCCATGGGTGACCCTGCAGCTGTGTGTATACATGCAACGGACCTCAACATCTATCATCATTAGTTTTTACTGTCACAGGTGTGCATGTCATAAGACCCAACTCCCAAAGCTATATGAGGTGACCCTGACTTCCACTGGCCATCACTACTGTACTGCATCCACAGCTCATGCACCCACAGCTGTCACATGTGCACAGCACCAGCCCTGACCCCTGCAACAGCAGAGGGGAGAAAAAGAAGAAAGAAATATACCAAGATTCTCATGTACATGGTACTGAACTGGGAATGGGATCCCACTATTTATCTTCCTATCATTTTTTTCCTTCATTGAACTTACCACAATCTGATATACCATCTATGTCACCTCTCTGACTATTTAAGGGCAGAGATTTTTAAAAATTTGTTTACTGCTTTAACCACAGCACCTATAATAACCTGGCACATGGTAGGCATCTAGTCATTAATTGCTGATGAACTTTGAGATACTCAAATTCAACAAGAGCCATGTCTCAACACACTATTCTAAACCAAGCTGGGCAGACAGTAGCAATTTTTAATGATGATGTTTTATATAAAATTATTTCCTTAAAATTTTCTAATAAAAACTGTATTAAAAAACTCAAATGTAATTTATATTAAGACTTAATATTATAATAGAATTGGGGTTATACTTGTATTTGTGTACATAGTATCTTAAGTAATCTCTAGTAACACTACATCCATAGAAGCCTTTGAGAATAGTTTTTACACATGGTCAAAACAGGTCACAGCTATACCCAATTTCCATATCTGAAGGACATCTCAGAGTTTCCTGTAGAAGATTGCTTAGAAAGATTAACGTAAACCACTCTGACCAATGACGTCAGTGTTCAACAAGTTTAAAAGATCCTAACAAAGATATGCTTTATTTCAAGTCTTAAATTTGTATTTGTAGACCCATGTCTACAAAGATCAAAGCAAGTCGATCATCCTTCTCATGTCTGCAAATACTACTGCAAAATGAGTTGAAATAAAAGAAAAAATCCTGTTTGAGGAATTCAGGTTTTCTGAAAGGAAAATCTGACCCCTTTCAGCCATACCTACTGTGTTTCCATGGACTCAAACAAAAGGAAACTGACTGCATCTTCTAGCTCTAACACTCACAGTCTGAGACCAATTTCTCAGAGAAGTTGAATGAATAAAGTCCTATCAAAGAAAGCAAGCTAGAGGCACTAAAAATAATCTAAGTCTTGCTTTTTGTGCCAACTATTTCCCTAGTACGGATTGTAAAAACAGTCCTCAAATTTCAATGTTTCACCTGTTGAATCTGTCAACTTCTCTGTACAATAATTTCACAAGTATGTACTTCAAATATATTTGAAAAAGAAAAAAAAAAAATAAAGAAAATCCCCCTTCAGCTTTCTTTTTCTTTCTTTTCTTTTTTTTTTTTTTTTTTTTTTTTTTTTTTTTTTTTTTTTTTTTTTTTGAACTGGAGTTTTGATCTTGTTGCCCAGGCTGGAGTGCAATGGTGCAATCTCAGCTCACTGCAACCTCCACCTCCCGGGTTCAAGTGATTCTCCTGCCTCAGCCTCCTGAGTAGCTGGGATTACCGGCGTCTGCCACCACACGCAGCTAATTTTTCTATTTTTAGTAGAGATGGGGTTTCACTGTGTTGGTCAGGCTGGTCTTGAACTCCTGACCTCAGGTGATCCACCCGCCTCAGCCTCCCAAAGTGCTGGGATTACAGGCATGAGCCACCATGCCTGGCCCTCCTTCACCTTTCTAATGTAGCTCCAAATTAATATGAAAAGAATATGTCAAAATGAATCACTGTTTATTTTTTTAATGTATGGGGTACAAAGTGGTGTTATGATTTTTAATACAATGTAGAATGATTAAATTAAGCTAATTATCATGTCTGTCACCTCAAATATTTAAAATTTCTTGTGATGAGAACATCAGAAGTTCATTCTTAGTGATAAGATGTACAGTACTCAACTATTAGGTATATTCAGCATGCTATACTATTGCTCTCAAAAAAACAAAACTTATTCTCCCTGTTTAACTGAGACTTTGTATTCCACCATTGACCATCACCTCCCCAGTGCCTCCAGCCCCCACCCTCTGGTAACTACCATTCTATTCTCAGCTGGTATGAGTTCAATTGCTTTAGATTTCACATATAAGTGAGATCATGCAGTATTTGTCTTTCTCTATCTGACATATTTCACTTAGTGTAATGTTCTCCAATTCCTGAATCACTCATTTATTTAAATGTATAGTGTATACCTTCTAAAAATAAAACACAGCTTGCCACATATTTTGAAGGTCATATATTTATGTTATAGAAAACAAGGTTTCACTTTTCATTTAAAACTGATTAAGCATTCTGGGTCTTCATGCCTACTTCCTTTGTCAGGGGTAGCTCAATTGCAGAAAAGTTAGGGTGGCTATTCTGGGTCCCACAAAGCTTCCCCTAATACAAGATTTAGGCCTGTGAATCAGGATTCATCTCTCCAAGAAGAAGGATGAGAAGAGACTCAACCCTACATTTCCCTTCCAGTAGGATTCAGTTATAACTCTGCAGTCATCAGAGACAAAGAAAACCTTTGACCTATAAAATTACAATGATTTCATGGTGGCTCTGCCCAGCAGTCTCCATCATATCCCCTATCTAACTTTCCCATTCAGCTTTCTCATTATATTATTAGACTTATACATAAAAGCTTCTGCCACACTCAAAGAGGGTCTTTCTTTCAGGTTTGTAATTTATCCTTTCTGCCAGTTTCAACACTGATTGGCCTGCAAAGGTGCTTTTACATAACTCCAAAAACCCATTACAATAAATGGTACTTGATAAACATTCAAGTAATAGCAACTTCTATATAGTTCTGGAGTAGTGCTAAGTAAAAGGCGAAGGCATTTATGCAATCTGGAGAGAAATGAGCATATGCTTCAGTCTTCTTTCCATAAGTAGTGACAGGAAAACCGTCAACCTAAATTTGGAACTGACTCAGTTTTCACTGTGGGGAAATCAAAACAAAACAAAATTTGTTCTTGAAAGTTTTCATTTACTGACTCCTAAGCTTTCTTGAATAACCTGTTAATGTATATTTGTTAATTCATTTCAAGATCACTTTGCAATCTTAAGAAAACACTTTCATACACATTCTGTTACCAAATGCTTGTCAAGTAGACAATGAAAGTACCATCATTTCAACTTTATACATCAAGAAACTGGCTCGGAGGACTAAGTTCACCTGTCTACATTAGGAGCTGAACCAGGACTCAAACCCAGGTCTCCCAACTCCTGATCCTTTTTCTTTTATTATTAGTTTCCCAAATGCAACCTATTTATATATAATCCTCATATTTGCCATGCCATCTGTATTATCATTTACTTCATATTTTTCTTCAAATCAAATATCTTCACTGAAAACATTTATTGAAAAAGAAAGCTTCATATCCCCCCACAAAGGAGAATAAATCGCATTTTTCTAATCTCTAGTAAAATTAAAATGCTAATTTTGGTACCATGGTGTGGAACATAGTAAACTTTTCCATTGCTTACTCAGGCCACTAAGGACTAAATCTCAGTGAACTTTCTATGTGCAAACTCTACAAATGGGAAGAAATGCACAGCTCCACAAATTGAGATAACTCTATTTCTAATATAGGTGGAAAGGACAGATACCAAAAAAGGAACTTGTCAGAATAGATTGAGTTGCAGTCCACTTCCTGGCACAAAGAAAAGAAACAATGGATCCTAACTGAGGGTCATTAACAGCATCACCACTTCGGCTTTACAATTTTGTGGTGGTTCCCATACATTCGCAATACAGGATGACTGACCTATCATCATCATAACTCTATGTGTATGAATATAAAACCATGCTTGCAATACTAAAATAAATACATAAAAATATACATGCATGCATATATTCAACCATCCAACCACTCATGTAGCCAAAAGCACATTTGACTAGCGAACATGTTTATGTTATCATTATAAATGTGTAAGACACAAGAAAAATCACATAGTATTTCTCTATAAGCAATACAAAATGAGCCTGGGTTACTTCTGCTTAAATATCATACCAAAGGTCATGAGTTTACCGGTAAATCTTTCACTATAGAAGCTAGTTTTCCTTAAGAATTCTAAGAATGTCTCTTCTGCAAGTCTGAAGTGAACACTGGCTTTACAGAATGTCTCCTTTATCACACTGGGAGGGATACCAGAAAGCAGGCAGAAAGCTTAGCAGTAGGGCACAGGGCCAATTCAAAAACATCCCCGTGCCACCACTCCACCACTACCACCATCCCATCCTCCAAATTCAGTTTCAGCACAAGGAGGAACATGGCAACTACTGGTTTCAGAAAGAGAATGATGTAGCCCAAATGTTCTTTTGTGCAGTATTGCAGTCAGACTACAGTTTCAATGACATCTAAGCATTTTCTTATGAAAAATAACAGTCTTCAGATAGAAGTAGCACACTCAAAATGAGGTGAGTCTCTCCTTCCCATGATTTCTCCACCGCCTTCACTTAGGAATTTATTCAGACCCTCTAGTCATTCAGCTCTCCTTTCCTCCCAGACATTTGTAGCAGAGGCTAGAGTGCTTTCTCCAGAGAGCATCTTAAAATAACACTGCACTCAAAATGGCCACTGGGGGCATGCCATTTCCGGCAGCACAGAAAACAAAGTGAGTTCAGCATAAAGATGCCATTTATTTAGTTCCTACTGAGGTTCAGGCCCTGTGCTAGCCCCTGGTAATGCAGAGGTGAAAAAAAAACAGACTTTGCCCTTGAGAAGTTCACAGTCTAGTAGGAAAGACAGATAAACCCAAGATGTGAGAGCTGATCACAGACTATTGTAACTTCTATGCATCTATCATGCCCTCCGATAGCCATATCTTCTTCCAAGAAAGGAACTGTACAAGCGTGTTTGCACACTAAAGTGTGTGAGTTCATCTATTCCCCATTAGATCAATCAGAAGAATTTCATCATATCAGTTTATGTGGTCTCAGATCATTTCATCTTGCCTCCTACTTTTATTCATAAACCCTGTAAGATCAGAGACTGGTAACTGTCAAGAGTGGTGTGTGACTATGAGGAGAAGCAAAAGTTGTGTTATGATTCACAGAAGTGAGAGATGCCACCACTGTAGACTAGAGACTTCTAGAGGGGAACCTTATACAGCAAGGTAACAATGGAACCAAAACTGTAAGGAATTTTTTTTTTTTTTTTTTTTTGAGACAGGGTCTCACTCTGTTGCCCAGGATGAAGTGTAGTAGTTTGATCACAGCTTACTGCAGCCTCAAACTCCCTGGGTTCAGGCAATCCTCCCACCTCAGCCTCCCAAGTAGCTGGGTCTACAGGCGCATGCCACCATATCAGGCTAATTTTTGTATTTTTTATAGAGATAGGGTTTCACCATGTTGCCCAGGCTGCTCTCAAACTCCTGAGCTCAAGTGATCATGATCCACCCACCTCGACCTCCCAAAGTGCTGGAATTACAGGTGTAAGCCACCATGTCCAGCCTGTAAGAAGTTTCTTCATAAGGTTCAAATAAAGAGTACTTGACTTTATTATGACCCTGTTTGTTCTAAATGTGACCATCTTTCACCAGCTCATCTCTTTGTCTCTTCCCCAGTAGGAACTCTAGCTACTGAAGGAGCTTTGCATAACCACAATCTAATGATGTTGTCGGGCAGGGGGGCAGTGGACATATTTTTGATTAGCACAACCCAACTTGGCAAAATAGGCATGAACATCTTTTCATAAAGATTATTTTTCAGGGAAAAACCTTGGCATAAGAATCTAAATACAAACTGCATTCAGGACACTGACCCTTCTTAAGGCAAACAGCTAAGGGAAAAGTCATACTTTCCATGAGACCTGTGGGTTATGTTTATTACCAACCCACCCTTGGCTCACCTGATTCTTATGATAGCATAACCTTCCTCGCTCCCCAACAGCCCTTATTTTCTTTCCCATCTATTGTGGCATTTACTCATATATAACGCTCTCTGGATACTTAACTGCTTTTGGGGTGGTTTACTAAGTCTCCTAGGCAGGATCAAAAACACTGGGTGGGTCAGGAAATGGTGCCTTGTACTTTCTCTTACCACTTACATTAAGCATTGCTGTATACCCGGTTAAGCATTTTATACCTATGATCTCGTTTAGTTCTCCCCCACGTCCTGTGAGAGGTTATTTTATTATGCCCATTTTACAGATGAGGAAATTGAGACTTAGGCAGGTCCAGTGTCACATATTTGTGGAGCTGGGATTCAAATCTTTATCTGATGGACTCCTGAACCAGTGCTCTTAACTATGATCCACATAAACTTTTATGCACTGAACTTAACAAAAGGAAACCATTTTCTCAGCTCCTACCATGTTTTATTTCCTTGAACGAACTTTGCATTTTAGGATTTTCTAAAACTTACTCAAACTACACTATCATTCTTACCAAAGTGAGATCTTACCTTCTTATAGCCTCATGATGCTGAACATGACTGGCTTAGAGAGCTTGTAATGTAATTGGATAAGGAGTTTTGCATTTCTGAAGCTGTTGCTTCCAATTTAGCATTTGCCATCAATGAGTAGGGATTAGCACCTTAGGTCTTTTACTTGGGGAAAGGAGTTGGTAGATTCAACTTCAAGTGGTTAAGAATCAAATTACAAAAAAAACAACAGTAGGCTATTGTCAAGGGCCCATGTCTAATGCACCTCAATATCCTTCATACAACTGAGCAGAGAGCCCTGAGAACTACAAAGCCAAAAGCTTTTCTGTAAGGATAACCAGCTGAATAGTACAAAGAGACTGATCTTACACATATGCCTTCCAAGCCAAAATGGCAGCACACAAGAAGGGCAAGTTGTTGCTGATGCTTTCAGAATTAAATTTTCAGTTCCCAGCTTTTATTTAGGAACAACAACTTACTGTTCTAAGAATCAGCGAAATACGACGTCGAAGGCCTTTAAATCTAACATAGAAACATTGAGGAAAAATAAAACCCATTTTTCCCTTAGAGTTTTAGAATAGGAAAGAAATTGTTTTAATTGCCAAATTATTTCCCTGTTCCAAGTCTATTTAACTATTTACAGAAACTGGAGAGCTATTTTTAAAAACTTACAAAGAATTTACTTTAAAAAATTCAAGAAACAAATAAGACTATATACTATGTGATAAGTTCACACTCAGTTAACAAATGTTTCTCATTACAGCCAGTTCAAATATTATGCAAATAATCTCGATTATCTACAAATGAATAAATAGAATTTTGATGAACTTTCTACCCCAAAACTCAATTTAGCCCAAACTTTACTCAACAAACTGGTTGACAGGCAGGAAAACTGATTTGAATTCAATTCCTCCTGGTTTTTTTGTGTTCACTCTGTGCTAACAAGCATTTAGATGACTCAAAAGTAAAACAAAAAGAGGTTTAAGAAATGAAAAGAAAGGCTTGAATAAATTGAGAAACTCTAAAGCGCCTTTTTAAAATTAGAATATTTTTTCTATTCTTTAGTACACCATTATTGACAGAAAGAAAAAATTTTGCCTTGGATATACATAATGACCTTCTAAAAAATCAAAGAATTTAACAAGCTCCCAAAGACACATACAAATTATTGCAAATAATTCATTCCTGCAAGGAGAAATTAGATTGCACTCATTCTATGCCTATCAACTAATTTATTAGTTGGATCTTAGTGCTCACCTTAAACTTGTAAGAAATCTCTTTTTCCAGAGTTTTATAAACAGAACTCTAATCTACCTTTCTTTCTTAAGCAGAAAAAACTGTAAAGTGCACAGGCATACTATAGGTAAGTGGATTTAGCCATCGAAATCACTTACATTCCATAAAACATAACCTTCTGATAAGGTCCTGTTTGTATCATCTGAACACAGTAGCATAAACTTATTCCATTAGAGAAGCTCATTAATCTATAAAGCAACCACACATTATTTCCATACTGTATCTGACAATCTGTCTACCCATCTCATTAATTTGCTCTTGACAATGGAGTAAAGAAAACTGACGGACTCTAGTTTGAAAATCAACCTTGATAGGGACAAAAATGCACCTTTCTACAAATGTTTTAGTTTTTCATAATCTATCATATTGAAACTACCCATTAATTGAAATTATCTCTACCTTGTTTGAGCCCACCAATATTTTAGGTTTATACAACTGCATAAGATAATATATTCTAAAAGTTAGTAAGGCCAGGCACAGTGGCTCACACCTGTAATCCTAGCACTTTGGTAGACCATGGCGGGCGGATAACCTGAGGTCAGAAGTTTGAGACCAGTCTGGCCAAAATGGTGAAACCCTGTCTCTATTAAAAATACAAAAATTAGCCGGGCGCGGTGGCTCAAGCCTGTAATCCCAGCACTTTGGGAGGCCAAGGCAGGCGGATCTCTTGAGTCCAAGACTAGCCTGGTTAACATGGCGAAAACCTGTCTCTACTTTAAAAAACAAAAAAAAATACAAAAATTAGCTGGGTGTGGTGGTAGGCACCTATAATCCCAGCTACTCGAGAGGCTGAGGCAGGAGAATTGCTTGAACCCGGGAGGCGGAGGTTACAGTGAGCCAAGACCATGACATTGCACTCCAGCCTGGGCAACAAGAGCAAAACTCCATCTCAAAAAATACTACTAATAAATAAATAAATAAGTAAATAAAAGCTATGTAAAGTAAATAAGTGATAGCTCCTTTGACTTCTCTTAAGTTTACCTCTTTAAAATGTCAGGAGATGCTCCACCTTGTGGTATAATATTTCAGGATATGGTGAGGTGATTTCTGTTTATCCTGTCTATCCCACTTGTGACTAAACAGACACACCTTCTTCAGCTAGGTTTTCTTGGTGAGGTGAGGCAGGTGTCTACAGATGGCTGCCAAAAAGCCCTTCCTGATCATGCCCTGAATTTTACTGTTCTATCAGCCCTAACACACCCTGGTCCTCCATTGCTCCTATGTAGCTTTAGTCAAGTTTAATTAAGTTTACAGCACACTCTCCTATTAATAAGTTGTAATTATTTTCCCAATTCTTGTCTCTCTAGAAACTCATCTGTCACTTTCTTGTCCATGTTCTATAGCTTTATAGGGCCTCACTGTGTGAAAGCTCCTATTGCTTAGCCTCTCTCTATCCTTAGAAAGAGTGTTAAGTCAGACCAGCATCCCTTGGGTCTTTAGCTTTTTTTAAACATCCTCCTCTGAAACAAAAAAGCCTTCCCTATCTATAATCTTTATATTCTTCAAGTCAATTCCCTTCCCTATGACAAATCCCCTATCACCAGAGATACCCCTTGAAAGAAGTCTTAGGAGTTGACCTCTATGAAAGGCTTTTTGACTGTTTTAATCTTGAGGTGATGAAAATGTTCTAAAATTGTGGTGATGACTTCACATATCTTTGAATATACTGAAAATGAAAATATACACTTCAGCTGGGCATGGTAGGTCACACTCGTAATCCCAGCACTTTGGGAGGCCTACACGGACGTATCACCTGAGATCAGGAGTTCGAGACCAGCCTGGCCATCATGGCAAAACCCACATCTACTAAAAATACAAAAAATTAGCCGGGCGTGCTGGCGGGCACCTGTAATCCTAGCTACTTGGGAGGCTGAGGCAGAAGAATCGCTTGAACCCGGTAAGCGGAGGTTGCAGTAAGCCAAGAT
>NW_016107760.1:1425187-1442069 GCF_001604975.1 Cebus imitator
AAAAAAAAAAAAAAAAAAAAAAAAAGAAAGAAAAAGAAAAAGAAAAGAAAAGAAAAAAGAAAATAGTATTGGTTGCGCACTTGAATTAAACTGAGAAGAAGTTGATGACTCAAGCAAAACTCCACTTGTGCTGGTAATAGCTTTCCCCTTGTCAAACTTCCTCCTAAACAACCTGTCTCTCTCTCTCTGTCCATCCCTTCCTCCCTTCCTTGAAGCTCACATTTAGTCTGTGTGCTAAATGTGCCCACAGGAACATTTTCTTATCCCTTCCCACAAAAGTACTCCAAAGGCCATGCAGTGCCGAACATACCCAAAAACCTAGACTAGCTTTGGTTACAAGAAGTAATAGCAAGAAGCACTCCCCCACACCCTTCCTTAAGCATCCCCATTTTGTAATGCTAACCCTCATTCCCTGCAAATGCTACCATAAGACCTTAGACTAAGCAATCCTGCCTCTAGAGTCCTCTACCTATAGTGTTTGTCATCAAGGTGTTTCACATAGACAAAACTACGCCCACAGCTTCTCCTTAGTACATTTTCCAACTAGAATGCCATCCTCTCAATGTGACAGCACGTTCGTGTCTTGCTTTCATTTTCAGTAGAACTGGGACCTCTTCCCCCACCACCCCTTATCATTTTGAACCACATCCACCGCCACTCCCCAGCCCTGGATCAAATCCCCTTCTCATTATTTCTCTGGTGCTTCTCCAAGGGGCTTCCAAGCTTTGCAGCTACTGGAGAAATTCCCAACTGGGTGCCAGGGGTGGGGTGGCTTCATTCACATAGATACAAGTCCTGGGATCAACTGGGCTCTCAGGCTTGCCCTCAAGGTTTTGACTCACTCCTTGGCAGCTCCCTAGGCCTCAGCCTGTAGAAAAACAGTACACTTGATGTTTCATGAATGGAAAAATTCCTTTCTCTTATGATAGCAATGGTGTCCCAATCAATTTGCATAGTCCAATGTAAGGGCTGTGCCCTGAATCAGATGCCTTCACAATCATGCCAACAACATGTATATAACTCTGCATCCTGCTACATTTATTTGGCAGCCAATATCTCTTGGGGTACCACTCTACCCACTTCCTAAAGTAGTTCCTAACCTGGGTTTAGGCAATTCTTGGATGGGCTACACAGAATCTGTAAAACTCTAAAATTATATGGAAGATGCTGTATGTACATCTTTTTGGGGAGAGGGTTCACAGATTCCCAGAATCTCAAAGGAGTGTGTGGCCCAAGAAAGGTTAAGATCTACTGCTTTACTAGCTTCATATAAACAGGATGCCTTGTCATCATATAAGATTTATTGGTTTTGTATAATTATCAAAGCAATACATGTTTGTTGAAGAATTTTAATCCAAAAATATAATGAGGAAAATATAAGTTACTTGGAAAACATAAATGACCACTGTTAACATTTTAATGGCCCTCCATCTCTTTTCACATTTTTTCTCCTTCCAGAATGGAGTCATACTACTGATTAAGTTGGTTTCTAGCAGTTACAGTGTTCCCAGTAATATAAGAGAAATTTCTGACTACAAGGAACCTTGGACCAGAGTTCAAAAACCCCTTTGATTTCTAAGATGTATCCATCAACAAATATCTGTTGCTCAAAAAGTAAGACAGAGAAATCCTTAAGTAAGTTTTCACATAAGGTGTTTAAAAATTCTAAGGATTTCAATAGGCTATGTGAAGTCCCAGCCTAAGAAAGAGCATCTTTTCACTTAAAATGACTGGATCTATATCAATTGGGGGGAAAAAAAAAAGCAGATGGCAACAATGATTATGATGATAGTCTTGGAGAGACACAATTAAACCATTAGAAGTTGGTTTTTTTAAATGATAGTTTTTCCTTTACTACCAAAATGCAGACACTCATCTAATGATAAAAGTATATACAGTATATGAAATGTGACTATATAGGAAAGGCCTGGAAATCTCACATGACTCATAAGCTTTCTGATGAAAATTCCTGGTTTTTGAGCAATGAAAACATTAGGGAGTGATTGTGTGGCCTCCTGTGGTGGGTGACAATTCAAAGGACATCACTTGTACGATTTTGGAGTCCTAGCGTGTTTAAGGAGGAGGATTGGTGTAATTACTTCACTGCTACTTACGTATTTCACTATTGAGAAAATTCTGGCAAAACAGGATTATTGCTTGGGTCAACTGAAAGATTTCTTGCCCTCTAAGTCCAGTCATTCCAATGCAATTTTCATCCCGTAGTTAAAGAATATCCCATTTTCCAGTGGGAAAACAAGTAAGTCTCTTTCTAAAATTCAAGGCAGAGCCAATTGAAATGTTATTTAGTTTTCTGGATCAGTCACCCTGTCCTCTGTTAAATCAATGAGGCTTTTCCTCTTTCTTCTGACCATTGGGAGGTTTCTCTGAAGGAGCAATCTGGGCCTAGCCCAGTAAAGCTTCCCAGAACTCAGGAATGCACTGGCACTACTGTAGAACCTTACAGCCTCCGGCCAGGTCAGGGGCTGGCCCCTGCTTTCTTATAAACACCACAACCTGAGAGCGGCCACTTTCAGACTGTAAGCAAGGTAGTCATCGGGCAAACAGGCAAAGGTGGCCCTTGCAAAACTCTGGTATCTTTCTCTCCCTCAGGGACCCTTGGCCAGAGTTCCTTTTGAAAGGCCCTGGGGACAGTCAGTTGACAGCACAGCGAGCTGAGAGAGGATACAAGAGATAACAGCCTTCACATCTTTGAAGCAAGAGCCATGCTCTGTGTAAGGAGGACTTGATTCAATACGTGCAAATGTGATGCTGCTCTGGGGCTTAGTGAGGGCCGTGAGAATTACCAACAACTTGAAAGCCCTGGCTCATATCTTTCGTACAAGTGGAGCTGGAAGCCAGACCTGCTGACCCCGTGTCTCTAAGCTTGTCGCGGCAGCTGCTCCCAAGATGTGGTCAGGGCCTGAGAACCACTGCCCTGCTAAGGAGAGGTTTACAACAGAATAGGGCAGCTATGTTTTTCACTACTCAGGCCTTTCTTCTTTCTTTTCTGTTTGTGAATTAGGCACTAAAATTTCACGGGGAATAAGTAGGCACTATTTTGCCACCTATACAGGAAGTGGTGGAAAGTGACTGTCATTTTTGCTGACAAGGGCAGGGTAGTTCAAAGGAAATATGGTCAAATCAAAACAGAAAAGGTTTATTATGTATTCCAAATGGAAGAGTTACAGATCATTCTTTTTTTTTTTTTTTTTCATTTTCTGCTTTTCCCCGGACTTTTCTAGCACAAACAAATATTGCTGTTATAATGTTTTTTTTTTCTTAATGTGGTAAAAATATACCTAAAATTTACCATTTTAACTTTTTTAACGTATATACTTCGTTAAGTATATATTTTATATATAAGTGTCTGCATCTGGCATTAAGTACATTCACATTGCTCTGCAATCATCACCATTACCCATTTCCAACTTCCTCGTCATCCCAAAGAGAAACTCTGTACTGATTAAACTCCACACTTCCTCCACACCGCCCCCTCCCATCCCTGGTAGCCATTATTCTATTTTCTGTCTCTATGTATTTGCCTATTCTAGGTACCTCACATAAGTGGAATCATATAAAATTTGTCCTTCTGTGAGTGGCTTCTTTCACTTAACATAATGTCTTCAAGCTTCACCATATTGTAGCATGTGTCATAATTTCCTTCCTTTTTAAGGCTGAATAATATTCCATTGGTCATCTGCTGAGGGACACTGGGCTGTTTCCGCCTTTTGACAATGATGAATAATGCTGCTATGAACACTGGTGTGCAAGTACCCGAGTCCCTTCCTTCAGTTCTTTTGGAAAGAATTTCCCAATTCCACCTAGAAGTAGAATTGCTGGATTATATAATAATTCTTCTTTTTTTTTTTTTTTTTGAGACAGAGTCTTGCTCTGTTGCCCAGGCTGGAGTGCAGTGGCGCAATCTTGGCTCACTGCAGCCTCTACCTCCCGGGTTGAAGTGATTTTCCTGCCTCAGCCTCCTGAGTAGCTGGGATTACAGGCATGCATCACCATACCTGGCTAATTTTCATATTTTTAGTAGAGATGGGGTTTCACCATGTTGGCCAAGCTGGTCTCAAATTCCTGACCTCAGGTGATCTGCCCGTCTCTCCCAAAGTGCTGGGATTACAGGGGTGAGCCAACTGGCCCAGCCTATTATATGGTAATTCTATATTCAACTTTCTGAGAAACCACTTAACTGCTTTCCATAGTGGTTGTACCATTTTATATTCCCCACCAGCAATGCACAGGGGTTCCAGGTTCCCCACATCTTCCTCATCACTTATTTTCTAGTTTTTGGAACAACAACCATCAGAATAGGCATGAGATGGTATCTCATTGCGGTCTTCGTTTGTATTTCCCCGATGACTAACAGTGTTAAGCACCTTTTTCTGTGCTTATTGGCCATTTGTTTATCGTCTTCAGAGAAATGTCTATTTAAACCCTTTGCCTGTTTTTAAATCAAGTTTGCTGTTGTTGTTGTGGAGTTATAGAGTTCTTTGTATATTCTGGAAATTAATCCCTTATTAGATACATGCTTTGCAAATATATTTACCCATTCTGTGGGTTGCCTTTTCACTCTTTTGTTAGTGTCCTCTGATTTGAGGGGGAAAAAAAGTTGATTACATCAACCTTATTTTTTAACGAGGGTATGGGTAGAATTTTTAAGGGACAAGCAGACAACCTGAAATATGGATGGAGAAGGTACGCCCAATACCTCCTTTTTACCTTTCTGTGGTTGAAGGAATAAGAACTGAGGTCTTCTCAATGAGGTCACAAACTCATCACTCCTCCCCCAACCTGGCTCCTTTTTAGGCAGCTGGTGCTGTAGGACACTTGTGTACTAACGACAGTCACAGAAAGGGAACCCATGCTGGGAGAGGTAGTGAGCCCAGCAAAGGCAAACAGGGAGGGTGGTGGGGACATGAGATCTTACAGGCTTATAAGATTCCTCAGCAATACAAGCTCCCTATTTCTGGCTGGTTCTTAACTATACACTCAAACTTCCAAACTTCTCACATAGAAGATAAACATGCAGATTTGTCACTACTGAATGGAGTGGAATGTTTGAGTAATTGTGAAAAGTGACACCCAAGTTCAGTTCCATCATGGAGAATCAAACTCCCCTTCTTGTCTCTCTGCCCCTTGTTTCTTTTCTCTTCATGTCTTTCTCTTCTTCTACTTCTCTATAAACACTCCCACCTGCAAAACGGGCCTTCAAACCAACTATTTGTCACAAGGGAGTTTGTTTTCTAAGTATTATTGAACTATGATCAATTTATATGGGCAATGAGAAAAAGCAACACAAATTCATTTTCTTCTAGGAATGGTCCCAGAACTATACTCAAATCGTCTATAAATGGCTGTGTCTCAGTAGCTTATGTGAATAAACTCAGTCTAATTTTCAGGACTATCATGAGGCTGAACTGTTAAATATCCTTACTGAAGGTGAGAAACACAGTGCACCATGCAGGTCCTGTAAACTGATATTTCTCACTCTACAAACTACTGATTTGTTATTCAAAGGTATTGTCAATTACAGATCACAAACCTACCAAACTGTCTTTTCATAAGTAGAGTAATAACCTAAAATCTTCTTCTTACCTAGGAAACACAACTAAAACCCCAGGTTAGGGGAGACCATGAGCTGCCTGCTGCACATGCATTCATTTAACAAAGAATCCAAAGAGAAGGATATTTTTAGAAAGGTCTTCACCTAGGCATGCTAAGACAAATGGCTTAGAAATTTCAATGTTAAATAACCTTTATGCTCAGGAACTTTTCTAAAAAAATTTAACTCAAATCGTAAGGGCAAAAACTCAACTTCTTTAGCATGTGACTATATGCTCTACCCTAAAAGCCATTTCATTATGAGTGTGAGGGAATGAAAGAGAATACAGGATGGGAGGAAGAAATGTAACCCTTCTCTATTATCCTTCCAACATTTTTTGAAAGCTTGCTAAGCACAAGGTACTATGCTAAATGGATTACATGCATTACCTCATTTAATTTTAGCAATGACCCTATGAGGTAGAGAATACTGTCACTACTCACATTCTATCAATGGGAAAGCAGATTAAGAGAGGTCAGAAACTTGCCCAAGTGAGCAAATATAGTCAATGTAATATGCCAAATTCTAAAATGCCCCTAGAATTTTTGCCCCCTGGACTACTCGCCCTGTTTAATCCTCCTCTTGAATGTAAGTGGGACCTGTGAATATTGAGAGATATCACTCCCCTGATTAGGTCAGGAATCAACTGGCTGTGAGTTAATTAACAGAGATGATCCCAGGTGGGCCTGACCTAATCAAGTGATCTCTAGAAGAGGAACTGGGCCCATCCTGAAGAGAGAGATAAACCTGCTGGCTTTAAAGAAGTAAACTCTCATGTGATGAGAGGCCTATCTGTCCAGGACCTGAGGATGTCCCTAGGAGGTAACAGCAACCCCCAGCTGAACAGGACCAGTTCAACCACTTCAAGGAACCAAATTGTGCCATCTTGAATGAGCTTGGAAAAGGCCCCTGAGCTTCCGGATGAGAACACAGTCCTGCCAACACCTGTAAAATACTGAACAGAGAATCCAGCTGAGCCATGCCTATACTTCTGACTGTGAAATAGTAAAGTGTGTTATTTTAAGCTGCTACATGTGGTAATTTGCTATGCAGCAACAGAAAACCAGTACAGTCAGGATTCAAAACCACACTCTGTTTAACTCTAGAGTGCATGATCTTCTTCTTCTTCTTTTTTTTTTTTTTTTTTTTTTTTTTTTTTTTTTTTTTTTTTTTTTTTTTTTTTTTTTGAGACAGAGTCTTGCTCTGTTGCCCAGGCTGGAGTGCAGTGGCGCAATCTCAGCTCACTGCAACCTCTGCCCCCAGGGTTCAAGCAATTATTCTGCCTCAGCCTCCCAAGTAGCTGGGACTACAAGTACCCACCACCGCACCCAGCTAAATGTTTGTATTTTCAGTAAAGATAGGATTTTGCTATGTTGGCCAGGCTGGTC
Source organism: Cebus imitator (assembly GCF_001604975.1). Lineage (NCBI taxonomy): Eukaryota > Metazoa > Chordata > Mammalia > Primates > Cebidae > Cebus > Cebus imitator. The sequence goes on from NW_016107760.1 coordinate 1,432,187, forward strand.
TCGAACTCCTGGCCTCAAGTGATCTGCCTGCCTCTGCCTCCCAAAGTGCTGGGATTACAGGCATGAGCCACCACGCCCCACCAAGTGCATGTTCTTAACCACTACAGGAGATTCTGCAGCCACTTCATTAATTCCCAAACATTTTCAATGCTTCAAAGAGCATAGATATTAATATATATCTCTATGTAATAGTAATGGTTATGATCTTTTCCTCTTCTAGTGTGGTTTTCAAGTTTTAGAAATTTTTTTTATCATATTCTAGTAAAGAAACACACTTATTGATATGTTACATTTGAGATGGAAGGAGGGGAGAATACACATTCAATAGAAAACTGCTCAAATACAATGTGATAATAGGTATGTTGTGAAAAATTAGTAGAATGGAAAACATAAGATTTCATTTACCAAAAACACCTTATTAGAATAGATGTGGCTTTTGTAAGAACTTCAGGGTATGCTACTTAAAAATACTTTCCCTCTGACTATTGCATGAACTACAAAGTCAGTCATGTGGTGCTTCCAAGGAGATGACAACACACTCCCTCCTTGAACAGGGCTCAACAAAAAATGCACTGAATATGAGAAGCCAGTGAATTATCTGCTGCAGTGAAATAAACCTAAAGAGAATTCCAAAATTCAAACACTGTGGTTGCTTTTTGGAGAGTGTCAGTCTGGAACTCATAGTTCATGCTCCCCCTTCACACACAAGCTACACAGGGAAGTGAATTGATAAATAATAATAGCTAACACTTAGCATACACCAAGGGTTGACCATGGATTGTCCCCTTAGGCCTCACGCTCACCTTATGCAGTAGGTATGATGATCTCCATCACTCCCATTTTATAAACAAAGAAACTGGGACTCAGAAAGTTGAGTAAGTTTTCAATATTCCACAGCCAGAAAATGGCATTTCAACCCAGAAGTGGATGCCAGAGCTCATTCTCAGTCACCTTGCTATATATATAACCAAAATGTCTGTTGCTGTCCAACCAGATGTTTCTTCTGTCCTTCACAGTATCTAGGAATGCTCAATAAATGTTTGCTGATAATGATAAGGAATGAGAGACTGGAACCTGAGGGAGCAAATAAGGCTTCCAGATCATTCATCATTGTGAGAAGATGGGAGATGTTGAGAGGGCAGAAGTTGATAGAGGATAAGGTGGCAGGCTGAAGGCAGCCCCCACTTAATGTGGATGTCAGTCTAAAGAAAGTGAACAGGATCGTACTACTTAGAACTCCAAATATATGTTGACTAACCATGCACAAGCAGATTTCATTCTGGCCCTAAGATTATTTTAAAAACAATAAAACCCAGTTTTCCAGAGTGTATTTCTCTCTTTTGGAAAAGTTTCTGCTCCACATCTGGAAGTGATTTTCTAACACACTAATTCCAATGAGTCATCTATGATATTAAGCAATGATTCCATAGGGTGAACCCTGACCATATTTTTCCACTGACTGGCAGCCACCGAGGTCAATGAAAGGCAAAGGCCAACCCAGACATGGAGAACCTCACCCTCCATAGCTCCATCTTATATTACCAAGAACATGGGTTTTAAGAAGTACAGGAATGCAATCTATCTCCCAGCACTAATGCAAGGCATGTTCTAATAATACACTCCATTTCTTTTCGCTGGTTATATGATGAAGATGGATCCAAAGGCTGCTTGAGGGGAAAGCAACCATAAATAAAGCTGGCAGAAGAAACATTATGAGGTCATGTGCAATCATGGGGCAGTCAGAAAAGCAAGGAGTGGGCTTTCTGGACAAAAGAACAGGACAGCCTATGGTACACAGAGTACAGCCAGAGCTCAGGAGCCTTAATGCTGCCAGCAAGAATTTCCCCAAGGAATATTCTAGAATGCACTGACAGGCCACCCCTTGCCCTTTCCTCCTAATATGGTGGCTCCAACCACCAACTTTAAACCAGTATCATATTGGTTTCTTAATACTGAAGACCTCTAGTACTGATGTTTAGAAGTGTGACTTGAGTCCATTTCCCGGTATCTTCTGACACTTGGATTTCTTTCAAGTTACAAAGAAGGAATGAGTCATGTTTTTAGAGACTGAGGAGCCACTTACAAAGTTATTTTAAATTTTTTGGGTGACAAGGGTATTATTTAGTTCCCAGAAACAATAATTGACTAAATGCCTTCTTTAGGTCTGAAGGAGTTAATGCAACTTCCCAGAGAGATCCTTCTTTCCCAGGTACAATCTGATTTTAAATGGCAGAGGAGTGTCAGTGCGTTACAAAAACTGAAATCTCCCCTCACAAAACCCTATCTTAAAAAAAGATATAAATTAGTGGGCAGTCATTGGCATTATAAAAGGATTCTTTACCTTTCCAAATGATTCCAATAAAGTTCATTCAAAAATCAGATTCTCCTGGTGTATGTTAAATGATGCAATTTGCCCAGATTTGATTTACACAGGGACCACATTGAAGAAACATAGCTATATGGAAGCCTAAACTAGGTTAGCAGGTACTTCTTCAACATGATTTCAGTGGACTGCATACTAATTTCATCAGCGCCTTGCCTCCAGGGTCATACAGTGAGGAGCAGACCTTAAAATTTCTTTTCCTTTTTGAGACAGAGTTGAACTCTGTCACCCAGGCTGGAGTGCAGTGGCTCACTGCAACCTCCATTTCCCAGGTTCAAGCATTCCTCCTGCCTCTGCCACCCAAGTAGCTGGGATTACAGGTGTGTGCCACCATGCCCGGCTAATATTTTTTGTATTTTTAGTAGAGACGGGGTCTCGACATGTTGGCCAGGCTGGTCTCAAACTCCTGACCTCAAGTGATCTGCCCACCTCGGCCATTGCATCTGGCTAACCTTAAAATTTCTGACTCATCATCCCCCACTCTAACAATAAAATTGCTTTGCTTTTACCTGGCATCTTTCATCCAAAGCCTTCAAAGTGTGCAATTCACATTTGCTGGTAAGTCTTTATAATTATGCCGAACAAGTCAGTAAGAGAGCTGAGAATGCAAGCTTCCAAACTACCAGGGATGGAACAAAAGGTTTTTTTTAAAAAAATATTAGGACTACAGACAGGCAGAAAAATTAAAGGTCCATGTAAATGCAAAAGAACTACACTTAGGATATTTTCTGACACAAAAAAGTATTTCATAGATCTTACTTTTTTTTAATAGACTTTATCTTTCAGATGAGTTTTAGGTTCCCAGCAAAATTAAGCAGACAGTATAGAGTTCAGTTCTTATGTGCTCCCTGTCCCAATACACGCTCAGCCTCCCCTACTATCAACCTCGGGCACCACAGTGGTACATTTGCTACAATCGATGACCCTACATGGACACATCAAAACACCCAAAGTCCATAGGATACATTAGGGTTCACTCTAGGTCCTGTACATTCTATGGGTTTTGTTTGACAAATATATAACGACATGTATCCATCATTGTAGTATTATATGGAGTAGTTTAACTGCCCTAAAAATCCTCTGTGCCCCACTTATTCATCCCTCCCTACTTTTTCAGCTATGAAGAGGAAATATCCAAATCCTAGTTTAAATGCAACAAACCATTTCTTTAAGAGATGGGGTCTTGCTATGTTGCCCAGGCTGGACTTGAACTCCTGGGCTCAAGGAATCCGCTTGCCTTGGTCTCCCTAGAGTAGCTGAGACTACAGGCACAGACCACCAAATATAACAAATCATTTTTATATATCTTATAAGAAAAAGAGACATATAGTGGAGAGAAGAGAGAATAACAGAAGGAAGAAGAAATGAACTCAAGGATATGTATTGTAAGATATGGCAAGGTTTGTCTTCAAACAGCCTGATCCTTTAATTCTCAGTATCCCCTCCCAAAAAAAGGTACACAGTACAGCAGGAAAGAGCCCCTGCCTACCAAGATACACATCATAATCTAATTGTTTTAAATGTCAGAGGCAAGACCTTCCATTTCGAAGCTCATAATTCATAAGTAATTCTCCCCTCCATTTTTTTTGTTTGTTTGTTTTGAGATGGAGTCTCGCTCTGTTGCCCAGGCTAGGGTGCAGTGGCACATATCGGCTCACTGCAACCTCCACTTCACAGGTTCAAGCAATTCTCCTGCCTCAGCCTCCCGAGTAGCTGGGACTACAGGCACAGGCCACCACGCCCAGCTAATTTTTGTGTTTTTAGTAGAGACTGGGTTTCACCATATTGGCCAGGCTGGTCTTGATCCACCCACCTTGGCCTTCCGAAGTGCTGGGATTAGAGGTGTGAGCCACCGCACCTGGCCCCATTTGTTTTTAAATCCATGAGAAGTACAAAGATTATTTTAAATAAAAGAACAAAGATGCAGAATGTTCAAAATCAGAAAAATCACAACCAGAAATCCTTGCAATTTCAATGCAAATTAGTTAGCTTTACTTGAAATGTAAGTCCCTCTAGTGATTAATCTTCTTAATGGCAGTAAAAGAGAACTCCAGTATCAACAATCTGAGACACATTTCACATGCAACATGGCAGCTATTTTAATTTACATTTCAGAAAATTCAGAGTAGGCACTTGCATCTCCACAAAATTATAAAGATGACATGAAATGTATAGATGTATGTGGCTGTACAGGCAAATATCTAGTGTGAGAGAATATATATGTTCATATATTCTTCAAACTTCACTTGAAAGAAAACACATTATAATCAAAATTCAGGGAACAATACTAAAGAAGATAGGAATTCAAAGCAAGTGGGAATTAAAGTCTAATTTCTTGCCCATCATAATTTCAATGACTTAGCAGACAGAGAATCCGAGATGTGCAAAGCACTAGGCAAGGGGCTGCAGGATTATAGGAAAAATTACCTTAATAATAATAATAGCTAATTATTATAGAGAGACTATATGTTGTGCATGTGTGCACACACATGCATGTCACATAAATCTAGCAGTCCTGAAAGTATGGTTCTTATCTTGAACTCTAGATTTTCTGCTTATAAAAATAATAATGCTCAGAGTAAAATAAATGAATTAATGTTTTTAAAGCAAAAATAAAATTTACTCATAACATAATGCCATCACCCCAAGATAGGTACTGTTTTATAAAATTTATTTATTTTTTCTTTTTTTGAGATAGGGTCTCACTCTGTCACCCAGGCTGGAGTGCAGTGGTACAATCATAGCTCACTGTAACCCCAAACTCCTGGGTTCAAGCAATCCTCTTGCCTCAGATTAACAAGTAGTTAGGACTACAGGCACGTACCACCATGCCCAGCTAATTTAATTTTTATTTTTTAGAGACAGAGATCTGGCTACATTGCCCAGCCTGGTCTCAAACTCCTGGGATCAAATGATCCTCCCACCTCAGCCTCCTGAGTCACCAGGATTACGAGTGTGAGCCAGTGTGCCCATCTAGCACTCTTAATATCGTACAAACATACACACATTATATATACACGTTATCAACATACAACATCCTTTGAGAATGTTGTTTTGAATATAACAATAATACTAATAGCTACATTTATTCAGTGCTTCTCTATGTGCTAGGCATTGTTCTTCGTGTTTCAATGTCTTATTTTACTCAATCGTTACAACAACCCTCTGAGGTCAGTACTACAATTATCTACATTTTACAGTTGAAGAAAACAAGGCAGAGAGTGATTAAGTAACTAAATTCACATATATCAAATATGCATTATTTTACAAAAATAGAATCATGCTTTGCCTGGCATTTCATGATGTAAACTTTTTACCGCTGTCAATAATAAATATAGATGTTGTCTGGGCACAGTAGGTAACATCTGTAATCCAAGCACTTTGGGAGGCTGAGGTGGGCAGATCATTTGAGGTCAGGAGTTCGAAACCAGCCTGACCAACATGGTGAAACCCTGTCACTACTAAAAATACAAAAATTAGCTAAGCGTGGTAGTGCACACCTGTAATCTCAGCTACTAGGGAGGCTGAGACAGAAGACTTGCTTGAACTTGAGGGACGGAGGTTACAGGGACCCAGGATCAGACAACTGCACTCCAGCATGGGCGACAGAGCAAAAGCACACGAGAGAGAGCACGTGCGAGAGACAGCACACATGAAAGAGTGCGAGAGAAAAAGAAAGGGAAAAAAGGGAGGGAGGGAGGGAAAGAAAGTCATTTAAAGGACTGCACCATTTTCTGGTATACGAATGTATACATATATATATATATATATATATATAGTTGCCCAAACCCTTACTTTTGAACATTTAAGTATACATCTTTTGTTTTTTTTTTGTTTTTGCTATTTTTTTTTTTTTTTTTTTTTTTTTTTTTTTTTTTTTTTTTAATTGGTTTTTTTTTTTTTTTTTTTTTTTTTTTTTGCAAGGCCCATTGATGTCGATGTTATTCTTCCAATGTTTACAAACGAGCAAAAGGAGATCCCCAAAAGTCAGTGTGCCCAAGGTAACACAGATTGTCAGTGGAATTGCTGAGCCCTTCTGGCACTGACAACTAAGCATTAGCTTTCTAGTCTTCTACCACCTCCTTAAGGTATATACATTCTAATAAAATAGAGAAGCTATCAACAACTGTTGTTAGAAAGCCTAATGAAATCAATTCTCTCTAAAACCAAAGTACTGACATCAATCGTCTCTAAAACCTAAGAACTAAGGCACAGGCTGAAAAAATGCCTCCCCCACAAAAAGATATGCCCCATCCTAATCCCTGGAACCTGCAAATGGGATATAGCCAAAGGGTCTTTACAGATGTCAAGTAAGTTAAGGCTCTTGAGATGAAAAGCGCATCCTGGATTATTGGGGTGGGCCCTAAATGCCATCACAAGCATCTTGACAAGAAAGAGGCAGAGGGAGATCTGAAACAGACCAAAGAGGTGGCAGTGTGACCATAGAGGCAGAGATTGGAGTGACGCAACCACAAGCCAAGGAATGCTCGTAGCTACCAGAGCTGGAAGAGGCAATAAATGATCCTTTCCTAAAATCTCCTTAAGGAATGAGGCCTAATGATACTTATTTCAGATGTCTGGTCTCTAGATCTGTCAGAGAATAAATTGTTTTAGGCCATCCAGTTCGTGGTAATTTGTTACAGTAGCTACAGGAAGCCAATGCAACTAGTAAGAGGCTGTAAGGCTGCAGAAGGAGCAATTAGCTTCAAATATGATGGCCATGGAGAAGATGGCCATTTGACCTAAGCCCTGCAGGACAGATAGGATTCCCTTTAGCAGGGGAGGGGTTAAGGGTGTCCCTGGATGAAGAGTCAGCATGCACAAAGGTATATAAGTGAGAAACTATAGAATGTGTTTGAAAAAGTATGATAGTTCAGTGTGGCTGGACTATGGGCCGAAGAAAGGGATATGGTGGGAGAAGAAATTTCAAACGTGGGGTGGGTCTTACTGGTGGACATGAAGGGCTATGAAGGACCCTCTAGGAAATCTGGGTGCTTATTTGCAGCAATGTGAAGCCAGTGCAGACAGAGTTGGCATTGTTATGGGTTTGGGTATTTTGTTAATTTCCCCTGCCCTCCCAAGATGTACCAGAATGGTACAGTTTCTAGCTATTTCAAGACAATTAACTTTTTGCTTACCATCAAGGTGGTCAACTTTGACTTGCTTCAGCCCTCAGGGACATGTGGACAAAACTCTGGCCAAATTATTTGTATTAGTCCATTTTCATACTCCTGATAAAGAACTACCTGAGAATAAGAACTGTCTGAGACTGGGTAACTTATAAAGGAAAGAGCTTTAATTGACTCAAAGTTCAGCATTGAGGGGGAGGCCTCAGCAAACTTACAATCATGGCAGAAGGCAAAGGAGAAACAGGTGCCCTCTGCACAGGTGGCAGGATGGAGTGAGTGCAAGCAGGGGAAACGTCAGACGTTTATAAAACCATCAGATCTCATGAGACTCATTCACTATCACCAGAACAGCATGGGGGAAACTGCCTCCATGATCCAATTACTTCCACTTGGTCCTACCCTTGACATGTGGGCATTATGGGGATTACAATTCAAGATGAGATTTTTGGGTGTGGACATAGCCAAACCATATCATTATTTCTCCAGGGAGGGAGCAAGAAACATGAGGGTGGGGTGGCCTACTCAACTCCACCTGGCAACAACTGGGAGGATGCTGTCCTCCCCTATGAGTCCCACTCCAGGTGCCCTGACGTGTGCCTAGCCACTGCCAAATAATGACCCCAATGAAGGAAAATCATCAATTAAAATGAGCTGCAGGAACTTTGTCTCTCATGCAGAAGGGTTCACTCGAAAGATCAACTAAGTCAAAGGCCACTCTTTCCCAATTAAACCCAGCAGAAAAAAAAGTGACATAAACTGGGCTCTGGGGCTATAATTACGTAATTTTGTAAACTCTTCATTTTTTTTTTCTTTGAGACAAGGTCTCGCTCTGTCACCCAGGCTAGAGTACAATGGTGTAATCACAGTTCACCACAGCTTTGAACTGGGTACAAGTGATCCTCCTGCTTCGGCCTCCCCAGTAGCTGGAATCACAGGCATGTGCCACCACACCTAGCTAACTTTTCATTCTGATTCCATAATTCCACAGATAGAACTTCCCCTTCTTTCAGTTGGCTCTAAATCCAAAGCCAGGGCATTTTAAGGGACAACCTTGCCAGATGTGTAGCTCCACAACATTTCCTTGGCACTTAGGCCACTGGATTTCCAGAAAAGGAATCCAGCCATCACTAGCTCAGGCCTTTGGAATTTTCCATCCTTGGCTAAAGAAAAGGTTTAAAAAAATAAACACAGTGATGGCTCTGTGCCACAAAGCACACTTTTTAGCCAAACGGAGGAGAGAGACAAAGAAGAGGTGAGAAAAAGATGAGAAAGGGAGAGAAGGAGTATGCCCACAGTTAAATAATGGTTCCCAGGGCATGGTAGAAGGGAGAAGCCAAGGGGCTGGATCAGGCAGCCAAATCCACAGAAGAGTTTCCTGGAAGGTGGCAGTGCAGAGGTGAACACCAGGAGTAGCAGTTGGGGAAAATCAGAATGAGGGGAAAGCAGTTAGGGGGTAGTAGAAAGTAGAAAAGGGAAGAGAGTAGCTGGAAAGAAAGAGAATGTAGTCAGTAAGAGGAAGCCCGTCCCAGTGGCGGAAGTTCTCAGACAAAGTCACAAGGGTGCAGGGAGGCAGCCTCTATGGCCACCATTCCTGTCAAGCACGGTTTGCTGCCTTGAGAAACATGAGTCTGGCAGAGGCATGAGCTGTTGCTCCCCTTCTACCCTGGTAGAGGCTAGGACGGAAGAAGGGAGGGCAGGCAGACCTGGCACCTGAGTCCCTCTACCCTTGGCTCCCAACAGAAATCTGGCCCCTGTGGGTGTCTGATGGTCACATGTCTCTGACCTCCACTGAAGTTGAAGAATGAGGTTCCCTATGTTCCAACTATTATATATGCTAAACTGCATAGAATTATTTTCTCAGTTCCTTAACTAACTGATCTGAGGTCCTGAATTATGCAAGTTCACGGTATATGCACTGTCTCCAGCCCCTAAACAAGTATCTACTAACCCCTTTGGTCCCAGACAAAACTGTTTCATTTATCAAGCACAATTTCTAAAGGATTTGATTTCTTCCTGTCTGAATCTAAAAATATATGGCTGCCCTCATTAAATATTGTTAATATTTTAATCTCTGGCCTCTTGGTCTTTGTAATGGAAAAAAATACCTTCCCTTCTGCCCTTTTTTAATCCTTCAGTTCCCTGAGATTAAGCCCTGGTCTTGCCTTCCACCATTCCCCCTACCTCCTTGGCCTAAGTAGGTTTGATCTGTTAAAAAGAAATCAGTGGAAATAGATACTCTGCTTCTCTTCAATTCAAGCAACAGTTCACAAGCATTTCCCTTGGGCTTTGAGCATAAACTGAATGAAGGTATCTGTCTTCTCCCTCAGCCAGGGGAGCCATCTTCCACAGCTCAGCACAACTTTCTCTCTCT
>NW_016107760.1:1442388-1449499 GCF_001604975.1 Cebus imitator
AAGTAGCACTAGAGTTAATACCCTTTCACATTTAATAATTGGTAGATATTCATTGTAGATACGTACATATAAAATATGGTTTCAAATAATTCCACTGAAAACATCTGAATATTTAACCTGAGATGGTTTATAAGGAGAATTGAAACTGTTCTTCTATTGAGAAGGAAAAAAAAAAAAGGAAAAATAGAACGGGGAAAAGTGAAGATGGTGAATGTGTATTTCGTCTCTACAGATTTTCAAACAAAATATGGGAGTTTCCCCAACCTTTTCTATAATGATTTTCAGTGCATTACAGCCAGGTCCGTTAGCCAGAGGTCTGAAAAAAGGTAGCCTGCGCCTGGGAAAAATATGGCCGTGGCCATTTAGAACTGATGTAAAAATAGGAAATGCAATCCACCTCTATGACAGGGTGCTTCTTTGGGACAGCAAAGCTCTGTGCCATCAGACACAACATGGGCATCATACTGGCCAGTGTGAGGAAGGCTGATGCAAATGTGATCAGCCAGGAAGCTTTTGTGGTATGTGTCTCTAAGATGGCAGTGACTAGATGTGCTGGAGAGGGGAAGTTTCCATTTATCTCTTCACTGAAATCATCATGAAGCCAGAAAGAACTCAGAGAGATTTTCCAGTCCTTCCTTCTGCTTCTCCAATCATGTGTTTTAGAAAGCCATTTCTGGGAAGGGATCCCGTGATTACCTTGAAAATGCAGAAGGGCCATGCCCAGTCTAACTTGACCTTCACGCTGGGCAAAGCATCTCTTACACAGGACATATGAGAGGCATCTTGGGACGTGTCAGCCAAAGAGTTATTTTCTGTGATGTGAAACCACCCCGCCGACCTCCCGCGACACACTGACATCCATACACCCACACACGCCCCTACTTCTTTGCTCTTTTCTTTAACTGAGGGTGGAAAATTCCATAGGCCTGAGCTGGCTAAATACCTGCTAAGTGTCTGGCCAGCTTGTATCCTAAAACACCTCAAGTCTGAAAGCAGTGCCCACTATAAGAACTCCAGACTCAGGGAGGCCTGTGTGTGGGAAAGACATTTAATTATGAAGAATTTAAGAAAACATCTGAATTGAAAGTACAGACTGCAGACCTATATTGCTTTCTTTCAAACAAAATTCTCAAAAGGGGTTGTGCTTCCTCATTTGAATTCTATGAAGACTTCTGCGCCAGGCTCAGTTTGCCAGATCCCTGTTCCCCCTCCACTGTAATGTCAGGACCTGTGTTGGGAACCCATCTGAACCCAGGATTCCACCATTCCTCAACCTTTGGTGACATCTTGCATGATAAGCAGAATAATGGTTCCTCAATGATGGCCATATCTTAATCCCTGGAACCTGTGAATATGTTACTTTACATGGCAACGAGGACTTTGCAGGAATGATTGAATTAAGGATTTGGAGATGGGGCAATTACCCTAGATTACCCAGATGGAGCCTAAGTAATCACAGGGTCCTCATAAGTGAAAGAGGGAGGCAAGAGAGTTGGTGTCAGAGAAGGAGATACAATGACAGAAGCAGTGTGAGACGGACAGGATGTAAGAAAGGCTCGACCAGTTATTGCTGGCTTAAGGATGGAGGAAGGGGCCATGAGCCAAGGAATGTGAGCATCCTCTAGAAGCTGGAAGAGACCAGGCAATGGATTCTCCCCTATAGCTTCTGGAGGAACTGAGGCTTTACGGACACCTTGGCTTTAGCTCAGTGAAACCAACTTTGGCCTTCTGATCTCTAGAACTGGAATAAATCTATATTAAGACACTGTTTGTAGCAATTTGTTACAGCAGTAACAGGAAACTAATAGACCATAAAGCTGTTCCAATCCTCAACAGGGCCACTTGCTGAACTGTGTCATCCCAGGCACTCTGCCACCTCTGAGTTCTCTAAGCAGAAACTCCCCCCTCCAGGCCAGGTGCGGTGGCTCACGCCTGTAATGCCAGTACTTTGGGAGGCTAAGGCAGGTAGATCGCTTGAGATCAGGAGTTCAATACCAGCCTGACCGACATGGTAAAATCCTGTCTCTATTAAAATCCAAAAAATTAGCCAGGAGTAGTGGTGCATGCCTATAATCCCAGCTACTCAGGAGGCTGAGGCAGGAGAATCACTTGAACACAGGAGGTGGAGGTTGTAGTGAGCTGAGATTGTGCCACCACACTCCAGTCTGGGCAACAGAGCAAGACTCTGTCTCCAGAAAAAAAGAAAGAGAGAAACTCACCCCTCACAGCTCCACTGTGCTGGGCTCAGTCATACAGTCCTGGTGTGGGTAAGACATCCTCCTCAGGAGAGCCAGCAGTAAGACAAGGACTCGCTCCTAGAGGGACGGGGCCATTAGCCAGAAAACTGAGGCAGGGAGTTAGCTATGGACCGGCTAGGGGGCCCAGATAGGGATATAGTGAGTGAGATAATGACACAGGGAGCAAGGAAGAAGATCCAAATCCAGTGACTGGAAATGAATTTTAAAGACAGGACAGAACCAGCAGCCCATGGCCTTGAAGCCCAGAATCCAGGCTCTGAGTATGAGACTCCTGGATGTCTCTGAGTAAAGGAGCAGAACAGACAGGGAGAGGGAGCTGGGTTTGTTATTACAGAGCTGAAGTGAGAAGCCTTATGGAATTTTCTTCTGGCTTTTCTGATGAGAATTCTGTCAGACCATTTGGAAGGGACAGACGGAGGCCAACTTCCCTTGCAAGTGGTCATGTCGGTCACTAGGAACAGAGGAGCAAGTCTCCCCAGGGTCAAGTTAGCAGGGAGGGCTTTCTTTGCTCCACAAGCTATAGAGCATGTCATAAACACTCAGCTGGACCCAAAGAGAGTTATTGGCCCCTGTTAGCTTTGAAATAACGATTAAGTTCCATGTGTGCACCAGCTGATTTAGAACTTTCTTGGACTTAAGTTCTTTCTTGGTGGGAAGGTAGGTACCTTGGAAGGTGGCATTCCCTCCTTCAGATCTCTAGGAAACTAATGTAATGAAGCACTAGGAACTTGTTCACCTATGGAAGTAAACTGGCCAAGCCAAGAGCACTCTTCCATTCACACCGTGAACACTGTGACAACAGGCCTTGCAAGGCATACAGCTGGCAGTTTCTCAAGTGGGAAAACTAAACTACTAATATAAAAGGCATGGAAAGAAATATGTATGTTGTTATTTTTGGACAGCATGAACCCACTTGAAAAAAATCATAAAAACATTTCCATGAAAATGATCCCAGGTACTTCTGCAGAGCCAGTGTTCTGGAGATTTTTTTTCCATATAGTTATTCAAATAGCAAAGTAAGGAAGAATGGCCAATTGCAAACAGTTCTCAAAATCCTTAGACTTACTTTGGCAAGAAAAACTCTATACTGATCTTGCCCACATTTCTCAATAACAACTCCATCCCTCTTTTTTTTTTTTTTTTTTTTTTTTTGTTCTCACCCTCTACTTTCCCGCTAAAGAGACCTAAGCTTGTTTAGAAATAAACGGTTTCCCAATAGAGCAAGATCATCACCAAAACCACATAGAAAGAGCTTCCTCCACTTGATTGACTGTGGAATCTGGCATCCCTCTAGTGCTTCTTCACATGATTACTCCAAAGGTATCAGGACACCTGAAGTTCATTACCTGCTCTGTCATTTCATTACTATGAATGACCTATGGCCTGCCTCAATGAAAACCATGCCTCTGTTTCCCCAATTATAGAAGGGGGTGATGACAATGTGATATGTATTTAGTAATGACCTGTAGACATGTGAGGTCACAGATAGATATAACAGCATTTTTAACTCTTCTTAAGATCTAGGCTATAAAAACGCAAGGTCTTGTCATCATTTAAAAAACATCTTGGCTGGGAATGGTGGCTCATGCCTGTAATTCCAGCACTTTGGGAGGCTAAGGTGGGTGGATCACCTGAGGTCAGGAGTTCAAGACCAGCCTGGCCAACATGGTGAAACCCAGTCTCTACTAAAAATACAAAAATTAAGCCAGGTGTGGTGGCACATGCCTGTAGTCCCAAGCTATTCAGGAGGCTGAGGCAGGGAAATCTCCTGAAGCCAGGCAGCGGAGGTTGCAGTGACCCAAGATCGCACCACTGCACTCCAGCTTGGGAACAGAGCACGACTCCGTCTCAAAAACAAACAAACAAACAAAAAATTAACCAGGCATGGTGGCAGACACCTATAATCCCAGCTACTTGGGAGGCTGGGGCATAAGAATTGCTTGAACCCGGGAGGTAGAGGTTGCAGTAAGCCAAGATCATGCCATTGCACTCCAGCCTGAGTGACAGAGAAAGACTGTTTCCAGAAAAAAAAAATCTTATACAAATGAATTCCCCAGACTTCTGACACACTTCACTGAAACACTTCAAATAAAGATGTTCTGTCTCAGAGACTTGGAAGAAAACTTGACTTCTTAGTTAAATCTCACCCAGTAAAATATTTCCAGTCATTAGGGAAAGCAATGTGATGGGAAAGCTGAAGTATCAGAATATCTCCTAACATTTCTCAGCAGCTTGAAACATATACAATCCAACAGAAGTCAGAAAAGGCAAAAGCACATAACTTCCCATGAAAAATAAACTCAATAGGCAATAAAAGTGGAGAAGAATCGCAGGAAATCATTAAGAGTAAATTTAGGCATGATTGTGCAAGGCTGTACACAGACAAAAGATGAACCATGTGGAGCTGGGAACCTGTGTGCACTATTCGTTTTATTTTTTATAGAGATGGGGGTCGCGATATGTTGCCCAGGCTGGTCTCAAACTCCTGGCCTCAAGCAATCCTCCTGCCTCAGCCTGCCAAAGGGCACTAGCAATCATGCCCAGCCACACACTATTCTGAACAGAACTTATCCTGCTACCACAGAACCAGAAAAGCCCAATATAAAAGAATATTAATTTCTCAAGAGAGCTTTAAGTTTTAAAATTTCCTAATAAAATGTATGTTTCCAATTTTTTTTTTTTTGAGACAGTCCCACTCTGTTGCCCACACTGGAGTGTAGTGGCACGATCTCAGCTCACTGCAACCTCTGCCTCCCGGGTTCAAGTGATTCTTATGTGTCAGCCTCCCAAGCAACAGGGATTACAGGCATGTACCACCATGCCCGGCTAACTATTGTATTTTTGGTAGAGATGGGGTTTCACCATGTTGGCCAGGCTGATCTCGAACTCCTGACCCCAAATGATCCCCCCATCTTGGACTCCCAAAGTGCTGGGACTACAGGCATGCTCAGCCCCAAAACAGAATTTTTTTTAAAAGCATTTGAATTTCAATATTTACTTGACTTTTAAATGTGAGGATTAAGAGTGAAAGGGATATCAATAAAGGTTTTTGGGTTTTTTTGTTTTTGTTTTTATTTTTTTGAGACAGGGTCTCCCCTGTCACCCAAGCTGGAGTGCAGTGGCACAGTCAAGGCTCACTGCAGTCTCAACCTCAAGTAGATGGACTACAGGCATTTGCCACCATGCCTGGCTAATTTTTTTTTTTTAATTTTGTAGAGATGGGGTCTCCCTATATTTCCCAGGCTGGCCTGGAACTCCCAGCCTCAAGTGATTCTCCTAGCTCATCCTCCCAAAGTGCTGGGATTACAGGCGTGAGCCAACGTGCCTGGCCTCAGTGAAGGTTTGAAAGGGAAAGGTAGGCATGTCCAAGCTCTGTTCTTCCACACAGATCCAAATTCTCTTCTATTCACCCCTTTGCATACATTACACTGAACAGTCTGGCATAAAGGTAAGTGCTTCTGCTAAAGGCCACACGTACAGGTTCCCCAGGCAGGAGAGTCTTCTGGCCTAGGCACAGGACAGAGTGCTTCTCCCCACTTGAGGACCAGCCTTCCCATTCACTCATTAAACTGGTGTGAAGGTGGAAACTGCCAAAAACCGAGAACCCTCGCTCCCATCCACTAGGCTTTTCAGTATGACTAAGCCAGACTGGGAACAGGTATTAGCAAGAACCTCATGCAGAGGGGTCTGCCAGCTTGTTCTTCTGGGAAGGGAAGATGATTCTCGTCTCAGTCTTTTGGTTCACCCCTTTGGGGTATCATTTGGAGCAAGGAAGTAAAGCAAGGGTACCTGCTTCCCCTCTTCCAGTTAACTTATCTGCCTGCTGACTTGTAACACATACACAAAAGACGTCTTCTGCCCACCATAAAGCCTGGGGATGATAATGAAAGCCAACAATCATCAATACTTAATAATTGCCAAACCCTGCTCAAAGTGCTTTAAATGTTATACATTAAGAATATAATAACTCATCCAAGGCTGGCCGTGGTGTCTCATGCTTGTAATCCCAGCACTTTGGGAGGCCAAGGCAGGTGGATCATTTGAGGTCAGGAGTTCAAGACCAGACTGGCCAACATGGTAAAACCCTGTCTCTACTAAAAACAGAAAAATTAGCTGGACAGTGGTGGCACACACCTGTAATCCCAATTACTAGGGAGGCTGAGGTGGAAGGATCGCTTGAACCCGGGAGGTGGAGGTTACAGTGAACCAAGATTGTGCCACTGCTCTCCAGCCTGGGCAACAGAGCAAAACCCTGTGTCAAAAAACAAAACAAACAAAAATAACAAATTCAAGTCTTTCTGCAAGCCCCTGAGGGGGTTACCAATGCCCAGGAAGGTTAAATAACTGGCCCAAGGTCATCTAGGGCTGAACTATGAACCTGGGCAGCATGCTTCCAGAGCCCACGCTCTTAACCACTTTGCTCTGAAGTACAAGCTTACAGGCAATGACAGCTGAGGTTGTCTCTTTTCTCCATTCAAGCTGCTGCTCTGGGAGCATCCAGGGTGGGCTCACGTAAGGAATCAAAAAGACATCTGGCTGTAGGCTGATATAAACGGCAGGCCAACGTTACCCACCAGCTCCTCTGCATGCCCAATAAAAATTAAACCAAGAGGTGTAAATCCCAAAGAGAAACGTATTCTAAGTACCCTTAGGATCTACAGATAAGAAGAAATGGCTCTAGCTGTTCCCTCACATAGCTTGGGCCTCCCCTTCCATGATAAAAAAATTCTTTTAAAAACCTAACAGGCCGGGCGCGGTGGCTCAAGCCTGTAATCCCAGCACTTTGGGAGGCCGAGGCGGGTGGATCACGAGGTCAAGAGATCGAGACCATCCTGGTCAACATGGTGAAACCC
>NW_016107760.1:1450549-1466876 GCF_001604975.1 Cebus imitator
GAACTATCCTATTAGCCTCTTCCTGAGCACCTGAGCAGGAAATCAACCCCTCATTGACCCCACTGCGCCTACAGGGCAACTGCTACTCAGACCCACCCCAGAGTGGGGTCTGCCCAAGGGGTGAACTCACTTCCCATCCGCATTCTAACTGGAAGTCTGGGGCTGTTCTCCAGATCATTTCTCCACACCCTGCCTCCCACTTCCCTAATCACCCCCTAAGGTGCAAACCTCTTCAATCAGCTAATCTCCTACAATCTCATCTCTGTCCGCTTGGCCCTGGCCTTTTCATGGTTCTTCCTCTACTTCCTGAACTCACTTGGAACACTTTCCACCTCTCCCCTCAAGAACCCCTAGTCCTTTGCCAAAAGACAACCCTACATGCTCAGCCATCGTCTTGCTTAACTGAAACCTGCCTTTGCCCTTACAACCCTTTCAAATAGAAGTTGCTCATTTTCTTTTCCCTTCCCCTATCAACAAACTTGCTTTTCCTTTGGTTCTCCCAAGCTGGAAACCTCAAAGTTATCTTGACTCCACCTCCTCTCTTCCTCTCTTTCTTCCTTCCCCTTCTCTTTCCCTTTTTCTTTTTTTTTTCTGAGGCGGAGTTTCACTCTTGTTGCCCAGGCTGGAGTGTAGCGGTGTGATCTTGACTCACTGCAACCTCTGCCTCCCAGGTTCAAGTGATTCTCCTTCCTCAGCCTCCTGGGTAGCTGGGATTACAGGCGTGTGATACCATGCCCAGCTAATTTTTGTATTTTTAGTAGAGATGGGGTTTTGCCATGTTGGCCAGGCTGGTCTCGAACTCCTGACCTCTGGTGATCCACCTGCCTCAACCTCCCTGGCCTCCCAAAGTGCTAGGATTACAGGCATAAGCCACTGTGCCCGGCCCTCCTTCCCTTCTAAGAATTATCAAATCCTGTTGATTTTCTCACCACAGTGTCTCTTATATCTTATCCCTTATCTCCATCCCCATTGCCTCAGTTAAAAGCCTTTGTTCTCTCCAGAACTATATTAATTGTATTTTAAGTCATTTCCTGGCTGCCAGGCTCTTCCCCCAGCAATGAGTCTATCCTGCCCAGGGTTAGCAGTGTATTTTCACAAAACACCTAAGTATCTACTGTATTCCAGGCATCATGTGAGGGGCTGGTAATAAAGATAAATACAAAGCCACTGGCTTCTTGGCTCATACCCAGAATTTATACAAAACATTGCCCCCCACCCACTGTATTCTGTGGCAGATCCTTCTGGAATACTGCTTGTTTTTTTTTTTTTTTTTTTTTCACTAGATGTCTTTTTTATAACGTTTACGAATCACTTATACATTAGAAACTTTTCATATGTCACCTTCTTTACTTCCAAGAACTCCACAAGGAAGGTACTATTATTTATCCCCATTTCACAGATAAGGAAAATGAGGCCAGGTTACTTGCCTTTGTTCACAATTCAAGCAGGTGCAAAGGTTGGATTCAAGACCAGATCTGACCCTCTAACTTATGCTCTGTCTCTTACATCTTCAGTAAAAGGTAGAAAACTTGGAAAAGAGCCTAAACAGGATGATCATGATATGAATAATCTTGAAACCAAGTCATGTGGGGAATGAAGGAAAGAAATAAAGCCTCTTTGGCCTTGTGAAGACTGAATTTAAAAATGATATGGTAGGCCAGGTGCGGTGGCTCACGTCTGTAATCCCAACACTTTGGCAGGCCAAGGTGGGTGGATCACCTGATGTCAGGAGTTCGAGACCAGACTGGCCAATCTGGTGAAACCCTGTCTCTACTAAAAATACAAAAATTAGCCAGGTGTGATGGTGGGCACCTACAATCCAGCTACTTGGGAAGCTGAGGCAGGATAATTGCTTCAATCTGGGAGGCAGAGGTTGCAGTGAGCCAAGATCAAGCCATTGCACTCCAGCCTGGGCAACAAGAGTGAAACTCCATCTCAAAAAAAAAAAAAAAAAATGACATGGTGGCTGTCTCTAAATATTTGAGAGGTTGTCACGCAAAAGAGGAAGGAAGCAAACATATTCTGTGTGGCTCGAATAGCAGAGCCAGGTCTAGCCCATGGTGAAGAACCTTTTCTAACATAGGCCTCTAACAGCCAGGGGTGTTTAAGGAGAAGCTAAATAATCATTTGTCAAGGGTGGGTGGAAAGGACATTCCTGCCTTGAGTGGACAAGCAGTCTAGATGAGTTTTTCTGTGCACATGAGAATCACCTGGGTTTGTTTTAAAGAATACAGATGAAGGCCCCACCCCAGGCATGCGCCTGCAGTCCCAGCTACTTGGGAGGCTGAGGTAGGAGGATCCTTTGAGTCCCAAAGTTTGAAGCTGCAGTAAGCCACTATTACGCCACTGCACTCCAGCCTGGGTGAAGACCAAGACTTTGTCTCAAAATATATTACATAATAAAAAGTTGTGTATATTTCTTTCCATCCATGTATGTGTATGTATGTATAGATATATATGTATGTGTGTGTATATATATATGTATATGTGTGTATATATATATATATATATGCATGTGTGTGTGTGTATTACTAACCAGTGTTGGCATGGGGGAGGGGAAGTAAATACCCTCACACTCTTCTGGTGAAAGAGTAAACTAAAGCAATTTTCTGTAGAGCAATTTAACAGTATGTTTAAGAGGAATTTTTAATACTAAAAATGTATACAGTGCAATCTTTGAGCAAGCAAGTCCACTGCTAGAAATTTATCCTAAAGGGACAAGTTAGCAATTTTGAAAATGTCTTAAAATGCACTGGAGTACAGTATATATATATATATATATATATGTATATATATGTATGTGTGTGTGTATATATGTATATGTATTGGGAGGCTGAGGTGGGAGGATCATATATGTATGCATGTATATAAATACACATATACATATATATGTATATATGTATGTGTGTGTATATATACATATACCTATATACACACACACATATATACACACACACATATATGTATAGAAATGTTTACAGAGCTTCCTCTGGGTAACGAGATGGTGATAATTATTCTTACTTTTCTGCATTTCTAGCTTTTCTACAATAAACAAGTGTTTAGCATGTAATAAAGCAATGAAAGCTTAAAGAACAAAGGTCACTGATGATTCAAATAGAAAAAGACTCAATTCAGAGAAGTTTTTAACATGTTAGTCTTAGAAAACAAATTTTCCTATTCGGTGCTTAAACAAGGGTTCAGCAAGGAGGCCTCTCTGGCTTCACAGCAACCTGCACTGGTCTTTTGTACAGATCCTGGAGGAGTGGCTTGCTCTGGACCGTACTAACCTCGAGTAGTGAGACTGTTTTATGTTTAGGTGCCAACATTCTGGTTAACTTTCCAGACCCTCAGTTCATTGAGAGCCTCTGAACAGGAAACATTTGGTCAAGAAGGCCAAGTTGAAACTGGCTTTATTCCATAGTGTTCTCACCTCCTTACAGATGAGGCTGTGGGTTTTGTCCTATATTATATAGTTTCCACAAATTCCCTTGGGAAGAGGGAGCAGAGGAGTGTTTCTGTTTTCAGCGCTTCCTAAATGCAAACATAACACACATTCCAGGCAAAGGTAGTTGTGAGCTGCGGGTTGGGGGAGTCAACAGCTGCAGATGTTTTTCAGCCATTCTCAGCTTCTGGAGAGCTCTTCTCTACTAGAGCTATAAAATGAAATCTGGCTGATGCCATCCAGGAGATGCTGCGTGTATTACAGAGCCTCAAGGGGCTCCAACCCCTAACATCAAGCAACTCTTTCCGGATCCTCTGACGCATAAGGAATTGAGGGTAAGCTCAGCAGTAAACAGTATTTAAACACCTACTAGGCGACTTTTCAAGGGTGATACAGTGGCTTCTCTAAAGGGCTGCCATAACACAACAGGTTTAGCAAAATGCCTTTGTTCCCCTGTGGCACCAGTAGCTACATCCTGAATTATAGCAAAATCAGCGTTAAAACTCTGCATTTTAAACATGTATATATGTAAGCACTTCTCCCTTAATCACATGCACTCTCAGGTTATGTTTCTCCCCAATCCCCTCTTGAGAAATCTCTGTCAATGATGATTCTGTAATTATCCCTTTCCCTGGGTTAAAACTGACCTTCATAAAAATGCTGAACTTATAGGAAAATGCAGTAACAGTGGAACAGTTTCTCTTTCTCTGTCTGCTTTATTATGTAGTTAATAGATTTGTGGAAGTACTAATAACCGAATAACAGTTTGAATACACAATGACATGCTATATATAGCCCAGGCCCAGCCTTCTGAATTTTTCCAACAGTAAGGAAAACTGAATAATATTAGCAACATGCCAGCAAGGGTGTATTTCTAAAATCCTTTAAAAAAAAAAAAAAACTAAAGAGGAAAATACTGTATATTTTTTTTTAAAAAAATACTGTATATTCGTACAGCTTGGTGGGTTTTCCACGTTCGAACAAGAGATAACATCAGAGGAAAGCCTGACTTGCTGCAGCAATTACACTATCTCATATTGAAGCCCCAACGTGAGTATCTTGGGTTTATAGCACAAGTGTAAATCCTACCTCAGCTGTCCCTTAAAAGAATCAGAAGTAGCCGGGCGCGGTGGCTCAAGCCTGTAATCCCAGCACTTTGGGAGGCCGAGGCGGGTGGATCACGAGGTCAAGAGATCGAGACCATCCTGGTCAACATGGTGAAACCCCGTCTCTACTAAAACTACAAAACATTAGCTGGGCATGGTGGTGCATGCCTGTAATCCCAGCTACTCAGGATGCTGAGGCAGGAGAATTGCCTGAACCCGGGAGGTGGAGGTTGCGGTGGGCCAAGATCGCGCCATTGCACTCCAGCCTGGGTAACAAGAGTGAAACTCCGTCTCAAAAAAAAAAAAAAAGAAAGAAAGAATCAGAAGTTATGGCAGCAGCTGCAACATGGTCCCCTCACTCTCCAGCCACTCGTGGTTTTACTAACTTTGGTTAACAGCTCTTTGTGAGAAAGAGTCATTTAGGAACATACATTCCATGTAAGAACTATTTCCTTATTTTGACTAAACTGCTTACAAATAGCATTCGCTCAGGCTCCATGAAGAATCTAAAGTTGATTTGTGTGCATAATCTGGGTGTCCTATTGACAAAGACATTCCCATATACACATAACCAATCCAGACTGTAACTAATGAAAACAAATGAAGGAACAGATCATTTGCATTCTTATAACTATAGAGCATCTAGCATTGTGTTTTGCACATTGTAAGGGCTCAATAGATATTCATTGATTTAAATTACTAGAATCTGTTCTCTGTCACTCCCAAAATCTCAATGTGGTTCACATACTAGAGTAATGAGTAAATATTCCTCTGCATTGCCTGGTGTAAATGGTAAAAATCAATGGCCTGGGTACCAAGTAAGCTAGGCTGACAAGGGAACCGTGGCCATTGCCAGTGTCCCCTAGAAGAGACTCATGCCAGTAAGTTTTTCCTGCTTTGCCACAGAATCAATGGTTAGGAAGGAGCCGCTGAAACTGCAATGCACAAAATTCTTTGGAAAACCTGAAAACATGAGAAAGAATGCTAATGTCAACTTTTAGCTGCTACTGTGGCAGGTCAAGTGCTGATCAAATCCCGGTGGAGGTTTGCTTAGCCCCATTTATTCTCTTGAGACATCTGTCCACCTACAGCTTTCTTCAAGTGTTGTGGTAGAAGGCCAGCCAACCCTGCTCAAGGAAGGTTTTTTTTTCTTTTTTCTCTGAATTTAGGAAAGCCTTCTCTGCTAGGTAGATTGAATCACTTGTTAACAATCACCCAAGATGAGATCCCTGGTATCAATGCTATGCACACAGCTTGCCTTTCTCCCTTAACTGGCTGTGATGACAGGCAAGGCTCCAATCTGACCTCAACAGGTCCTCACTCCAAAATCAGATTGAAACACACAGTAAGCCAAGTTCATTAAAATAACATTAAAGGTCTGGGGTTAGCTCCACTAAAGAGCAGGATTAAACTTTAAAGGGTCCAGCCACGATAAAGAGATTTCTTTAAAGTGACTTCGCTTTGCACAGTTGTAGCTATTAAGGATCAGATCTTTATCTCAAAGGTGCATAGTTTACCTTTGATCCTCCTCCAGAACTCCCACTAATGTCAACTTTCTCCACTGTTGGGATCAAGCCCCTGGCCTCCCTTTAATGCTGGTTTTATTGCTGACTCTACAAGATCAACAGAAAAATTACAAGAAAAAGCTGTGAAGTTCCCTTCCGATAACAAGTTGGTTTTAACAAAAAGAGTCCTCTCTTAAACAGTGCAATTTAAACATAGCAAATGACTGGCTGTAAGATGGAGCTGAGGGAGACAAAAGTAAACAAACAAAAACAACAACAACAAAACACACCAGAGTAACAAAACAAACACTAATTAATCAGTCCGACTGCTTATTTAGGGTTTGTTCCCTTGTTCAGGAAACTGGCAACGAGTGTCTTGAAAACAAGAGAAGGGGCAAGTGCCTGTTAGCACCACTCCGCCTTTCTTCAGAGTCAGACAACCGGATAAGGCTGAGGGTGCACTGGGAGGGTTCCCAGAGTCAGCGCGCTTTCGAATCCCCATCCCCCAGCCCCGAGCTGTGGGGCTCTGACCCCAGTTCCTCCATCCGTGGAGTGGCACACCCAGTCTTTCCCCAAATCCCCATGGCACTGTCCCCTTGCCTCTGGAGAGCTCACGGATGCCCGAGGGACACACTCTCCCAGCGGTGGATGACCCCGCGCCCACTCTGTCTTGGAACCCCGTTGTTTCTAATGCCCTCCCTCCGCAGCAGCACCCCTTCAACACCCATCACCACCCTCTCTCTCCCCAGTTGCAAGAGGAAGTCGCTCTGCTTCCTCTGTTCTCACCGCTCGCCCGAGCTTGGGCGCCCAGGGCTTTCTGGGTGGGGTTCTTTTTTGTGTACACGGTGTGTGTGTGCGCGCGCGAGTGTGTGTGTGCGAAACGCTCATCGCATCCTTCTTCCTAGGCTGCCTCAGGTGCTCGTAGGAGAGGATCGGGATCTCGTCGTGCCCTTGTCCCTGGCTCTTTGTGCCGAGTCCAGAGCTGAGCGAGGTCTGCTCTTTAGCTCACGCCCCCGGCCCGACCCTGGGTGGGAACCCCCACCTCCGCCTCCTCCACAGCCTTCCGAGCCCGGCTTTGCCAGTCGGCTCCATCCCGGCGCACGCCTCCGCAGTGCCAGGCGGCCGGAGCGCTGTCAGCGGGCACCTGGGATTCGGACTCCGGCCGGCGGCTGCCGGTGCGAAAACTTACTGGAGCTGAGAAAGAGAGCGCGCGGCGCACCGGGCGGCCGCCCCGGCGCCGTTCCTGCCCCCCGCCCCGCAAACGCGGGAAGCCACCGCGTCGCTCCCGCCTGGAGCACGTCCCCCGGGACGCCCAGTCCCCCGGCCACTCACCAGCACCACGGAGCCCCGCACGGCCTCCGACACGCTCTGCCGGAGCTCAGCGGCCGTGCCGGGCTTGCTGAGCCGTTTGGTGAATTTGCGCACTTCGGCCATGGCAGCGTCGGCGGGAGGGTCTCGGCGGGCGGGCGGACTCACTACCCCGAGCCCGGGCGGCAGCGGCCGCTGCTGCTCCGTCTGTTTACACGCCGTTTGGCCGGCCACATCGCAGCTCGGCGGCGGCGCGGCTCATGCTGCTCCTCCCTCCCACCTCCCACCCGCTGCTCCTCCCTCGTTCCCTCCTTCCCTCCTTTGCTCGCTCTCTTCGCCCGCTCACTGTCCGGCCACAAGGCGTCGGTGGCGGCAGCTCCCTCCCCTGGAGGGCCCGAGCTCTGCTCGGCTGCAGCAGAAGCAGGAGGGTGTGTCTGATGAAGAAGGGTGTGTAGAGGGGGAGGGAGAACTGGAGGTGGGGGCGAGGGTCACGAGGGAAGAGGGGGGAAGTGGCTACCGCTCGGGCTCCGCCCGCAGCTGATGTTGCTGTTGCTGGTGCAGCCGCATCCGGGTGGGGAGATCTGGTTGCTTTTTTTTCCGCTTGTGTGGGGCCGGCGGAGTGGGGTAGGGGAACAGAGCGGGGTGATGAAATGTCTCCAGGAGTGGGGCGTGCTCTACCCTAGTGCTCCTCTCCCGCCTCAGAACTGCAGTGCCCGCAGGAGGGCTGGGAACTCTCAAGACCCCCACCCCACAAGCCCCCAGGGCCCAGGCGGCTAGGGGCTGGGAAACAACGTGGATCGGCCGCCTTTTGTGTGCTCCGTGGGGACGGGTCGCACCATGTCTAAGGACAGAGAGCAGCTTTCCAGCGTGAGCGGCTCGCCTGGGTCCCCTTCCTAGCCCACACCGTTTTCTTACTCAGTCGGTTTACCTAACAAGGGGCAATCCTGGGACAGAGCATGCTTCTGGAAGTGGGAACTTATTGTGGCAGCACCCCTCGCTCCGCCCCCCACATGGGAGAGTTGGGTGTTGCGGCCGAGCCAGTGACAGGTGGTCCCTAGGTCAGCAATGACTGGGCCAGGAATGGGGTGGGGGTGGGGTGGCATTAGGAAGGCCATCTCCCTGGGGTTGGAGGACTTACCAAACTTCCAGCAGCTTTTACAAGTGGCCTGCACTCACCTCTCCATTTATTCATCTCCTTACCCTTTTCAGGTTCCAAGAAATTGTTTTTCCAAGAATCAAAGAACATCTCATAACAAGGTATAAAATGAACATGTTTAAGACAGAAATGGGAACGGGAATCTTGAAGTACTGGTGACCCTGTCAGACCTCCTGAAGTGCAGAGTGAAAGGCTCCAATGACGGTGGCAGTTTTCTATCTGGTTATTTCATTTGTTGAGAGTTGAAAATGGCCCTCAATCCGGAGAACCGAGCAGCCCTTTTGAAACGAGCCCTACCACTACCCATAGGTCACCTTCCCCACCTTCAAAGATCAAATAGTCTTTTGGGGGACTTTATTATGGAAACAAGGGTATGCCTGGTGATGGTTTCTGTGAACCCAGAAAAGGCCAACTCTCTTTGCAGCAAGCCTATTTCAGCCTTCACATCAGCCTCAATAAAGCACATATGGAGGCTCCTAGAGGGCCTGGGACCTGGAAGTCCTCTAAAAGCATTCTATCACAAGTCTTAGTTTTGCACAGTATGTGTAAAATTTGTTAGTTGTTGCATGTAGGCAGATCACCAACAATTCATACCCTCTGTTCCATAAATGCCTATGTGGCTCATGCTGCTGGTTACTGCCACAATAGCTAAAACACTTTTTTGCTTGCGAAGAGAGCCCAGGTTAACTTCAGGTATAGGGCAGAGCCACAGACTTTAGGGAACACAGGCCCAGCTCCAGGTGATGAATCATGACTTATGAAAAAAACATGATAAGCTCCCTCTTCTTGACTACTGGGATGGTCTAGACTCCCACTCAGTTTGGGCCAGTGAGATATAAGAGGGAAGTGAGAGAAGAGGGTTCCTGGGAGAGTTTTTCCACCTTGATTTTTTTAAAAAGAGGGAGGGAGTCCTGGGCCCCACTTTCTTCCTTAGAGGGATGTTTTCTTGCAATACTTTGGCTCTTGGCAGCCATATTGCAACTATGAGGCAAAGCCATCACAATCTCAGAGAAGCCAATCCAGAATGCAAACAGCATGGAACTATTGAACCAGGCCTGATAACTGCCTACCTCAGTTCCTTTTTATGTAAGAAAAATAACCCCCTAGGCTGGGTGCCGTGGCTCATGCCTGTAATCTCAGCACTTTGGGAGGCCGAGGCGGGCAGATAATAAGGTCAGGAGATCGAGACTATCCTGGCTAACACGGTGAAACCTCGTCTCTACTAAAAATACAAAAATTAGCTGGGCATGGTGGCACGTGCCTGTAGTCCCAGCTACTCGAGAGGCTGAGGCAGGAGAATTGCTTGAACCTGGGAGGCGAAGGTTGCAATGAGCCGAGATTGTGCCACTGCACTCCACCCTGAACCACAGAGTGAGACTCCATCTGAAAAAGAAAAAGAAAAAGAAACCCCTGCAGTTTATGCCACGTTTAGATAAATATTCTGTTACTTTCAGCCAAAAGAATCCGTAGCACCACAGGCTCTACGGTAGCCACTGAAGGTGCACAGCATTGAACAAGACAGGCAAGGTCTCTCCTTTCCTGGAGCTCACATGTGAGTGCAAACAAATGAACATGTTAATTTCAGAAAGATAAATGCTATGCAGAGAATTAAGGGGGGTTGATAGAGAGTAACTGGAGTTGGGGACCTAGTTTAAAACAGATGATCATGGAAAGCTTCTTTGAAGAGGTAAACATTGAGCTGAGTCTTGAAGAAAAAGAAGCAATCAGCAGGGATCAGCAGGTAGAGAGCTCCAGACGACAGGATGGCAGGAACAAAGGCCTAGAGATGGGAGCAGCCTTCGTGTGTTCAAAGACCAAAAAAAAGAGGCCAGTGTGGCTGGAGCATAGAAGGAAGAGGAATGGTATAAGATAGAGTAGGAGAAGTAAGCAATTTTTGCAGAGTCTTGTGAGCCACGGGAAACATATGTCACACTGATGGTGCACAAACACCATCTGGCCATTGTGCAGGCTCTATGCTCATTCTTGAGATTGTAGATTTCACTTTTTCTGGTTTAAGACTTCTATTTAAATACATAAACATTGAGCATGGTGCTACTCACTGAGAGAGAATGCAGTATGAATTAAAGACACTATCTATTCCCTTCTGGGAAAAAAGAAGAAAGTCTAGTAGAGAATGTATTTATGGTACAAAGTAGTATGTGATACAGACCATACTCAAGGTAAAGAGGCAGAAGAGGCCAGGTGCAGTGGCTCACGCCTGTAATCCCAGAACTGTGGGAGGCCAAGGTGGCTGGACCACCTGAGGTCAGGAGTTCAAGACGAGCCTGACCAACATGGTAAAACCCTGTCCCTACTAAAAATACAAAAATTAGCCAGACGTGGTGGTGGGCGCTTGTAATCCCAGCCACTTGGGAGGCTGAGACAGGAGAATTTCTTGAACCCGGGAGGCAGAGTTTGCACTGAGCCAAGATTATGCCATTGCACTCGAGCCTGGGCAACAAGAGTGAGACTCTGTCTCAAAAAAAAAAAAAAAAAAAAAAAAAAAAAGAGGCACAAGAGATCATATCTGGTTGGGGTCTATGAAAGGCTTTCTGGAACAGGGTGTGTTTGAGCTGGACTTTGCAGAATGGGTAGGATTTGGATATAACTACACTCACACGGTAAAGGGAAATTGTAGGTGCAATCTTATAACTTCCAATAGGGCATTTTATTGGGTGATTTCCACATTTATTAAATATCTTTGGTTTTTACCACAAATTTAGCTGCTGCATTAACACTGTCTTAATTGAACCTGAGATACAAGTATTAGAAATGCCATTAAGCCCTTTGACTGAGAAATTCAACTCCTATAATTCAATGCCAAATAAAATAAAAACTTTTTAAAAAGATTTCTAATGGCCAGGTGCAGTGGCTCACGCCTGTAATCCCAGCACTTTGGGAGGCTGAGGCAGGAGGATCATTTGAGGTCAGGAGTTCGAGACCAGCATGACCAACATGGTGAAACCCCATCTCTACTAAAAATACAAAACATTAGCCAGTTGTGGTGGCACATAATCTCAGCTACTCTGTAATCTCAGCTACTCTGGAGGCTGAGGCAGGAGAATCACTTGAACCCGGGAGGGGGAAGTTGCAGTGAGCCGAGATCATGCCACTGCACCCCATCCTGGGTGACAGAGTGAGACTCCATCTCTAAACAAAAAATAAATAAATAAATAAATAAAACCAGCCTGCTCAACATAACAAGACCCCATCTCTACAAAAAAAAAAAAAAAATTAAAAATTTCCTGGGCATTGTGGTACATGCCTGTAGTCCCAGCTACTCAGGAGGTTGAGACAGGTGGATCCCATGAGCCCAGGAGTTTGAGGCTTCAGTGAGCCGTGATTGCGCCACTGCACTCCAGACTACGTGACAGAGCAAGACCCTGTCAAAAAAAAAAGTTTTCTAATAGCTGTGTTTCATATCAGTTTTTGTATTTAAGTATAAATTAACTAAAATTACAAATTAATTTCCTCAGTCACATGAGCTACATTCATGTGCTCAATAGCCATCTGTGGCTAGTGGCCACAATGTTGGACAAGGCAGGGCCTAGAACAGTGCCCAGCACCTAAGGGTCACTCAATAATTATTATATACCAATTGTGTGCAGCTTTTCCAATCAGAATATATTCATGATGACGTCAATGTGATAAATAAAGCAAAACAAAAGTAATCTTGATACCATGTTCACTTCCGTGTATTGTTGAGGCATTTATCACAACCAAACTATAATTGTGGAGAGCGGTATGGTCTTCAAAGCATATTTATATCCATTATCTCATTCAATCTTCAGACCAATCTGGAGAGGTAGACAGAGCCAAGATTATTTTTCCCCATTTTACAGATGTAGGAACCAAGTAAGATAAGTCATACAGTAGTTGGCAGGGCCAGAAACAGAAGCCAAGCCTTTTAGTTCTCTTTCAGATACACGACATGGCATTGACTAACCTGAAGGGCCCTGAGAGAACCTCCATCTTACTTTAATTCTATGCGGATCCATTAGTCATGAATTTGTAGTGAGATTGTCATATACGTTGTATCTGTCAGATAACTGTATATTGTTAGATATAACATATGCAATATATAAGTATTTGAAAAAGTTAAAAGCACTATTGCAATTATAAGATATTTTAAATAATATAAACCTTATTGAATATATATTAATTGCCTATTATACCACTTGGAATAATGAGAGTTTCCTTGTTTCCCAAAGTCATCACCTTCTTTCTCACTTTTTTATCCTTCAAAGGGATATTTAGAAAATAATATTAAAAACATATTTTAAAATTGTATTAAAATATTTTTAAAATACTCAGCTGGGCTCAGTGGCTCACACCTGTAATCCTATTACTTTGGGAGGCTGAGGCAAGTGGATCACCTGAGGTCAGGAATTCGAGACCAGCTTGGCTAACATGGTGAAACTCCTTCTCTACTAAAAAATACAAAAATTAGCCAGGCGTGGTGGCAGGCGCCTGTAATCCCAGCTACTTGGGAGGCTGAGCCAAGAGAATTGCTTGAACTCGGGAGGTGAAGATTTCAGTGAGCCGAGATCACACCATTGCACTCCAGCTGGGTGACAAAAGTGAAACTCCGTCTCAAAATAATAATAATAATCCTATTGAGTTCTCAAAAAAGGTAGACGGTAACCTGGGAGCTGTCCATTAGTTGTCCACGCTACTGCTAAAGGACCACATTCGTTGTCATGCCCAGGCTGTACAGGCTGGAAGGGAGCTGGGAAGGGCTGATGCACATAAGAGCTCTGATGAGAGTTCAGGAAGGGACAGACTACAGGTGCCATTGATCTTACCCAGAGGACATTTTCTCAGGTCACTTTAATTCATTTATGAGATGACAAAGGACACCTGCCAATCTGAACTCTGGAAATCTGAACTAAAAGATCAGCCTCCCCTCAAAGACTGATAATTCTGTTTATAATAATGGCAAAGGAGAGAGTTGGAAGTACCAGAAGACGGGCAAGCCTGAGGTCCAATTTTTCAAAGGTCAGCTAAGGATTATGCTCTACGCCCAAGGGATGGGGCCACAAAAGCCATGAATCCTGTGCTTGGGGGACTATTGAGTGAAGAGTTAGGTGCCTTGGCAACCACAAGTCAGGCCCCTCCCATAATCTTATCTAATACCAGCTACTTTTTCTTCTCTATCAATCAGTGCTTTGTTATTGTGCTAGCAGCCTTTTGGCTGCACTTACCTAAATTAAAACATCTGGAGTTCTTAAACCTCCTGATCTGATATCCTTCCAGATGACCTATTGGTCTTCAAATTGGTCCACCTAATGGCGGCTAGTTCCTGTATAAGTATCAATTCATGATCCAAAGCCCAGATGGGTGCAGATACCTAGGAACATTTGACTATCATGTTCCTTGAGATAAACTATGAAGAAAATGATTCAAATGTGGTCCTGCTGCCCTTGAAAAGATCACAGTATATATGCACCCCTATTAATTTAAAAAGGTTGGGTATACTTGTCATGATTCATTATCAGAAATACAATGTTTTGTTTTTTTCAGTATACTTCTAGGTCACTGAGGAGTGTTAACCCCAGAGGTTCTCTATCTAGCTGTCATTTAAAGATTTGCCATAATCCTGTTTTGTAAATTGATAGTCATTAATTTCCCCCCAATAAATGGCTGTTAGTAGAAGTGACCTAGCTAAAATTCTGTTATGAAAGAGTGAAATGAGGTTGTTTTGTTTATGAGCCCCTACGTGTACATCTCTGCGCTCAGTCAGATGACCTTTTTTCTTTAGCCATGTAGAATGTTCTATCCTTTAGCCCCACAGCTAAGAGAGGTGGGGATAGGTGTAATGCTACTGCTTGCAAGTGACTGGTTTTAAATAGTAAAAGCCAATGGAGAATAGAAAAATAGTCAGAACTAGACTTTTAAAAAATATATCAACATTGTTTCCTGAGTTGTAGGGTTTTGTCTGTTTTTTGCAAAGCAGAAATCTATGAGAATCATAATAAAAATGCAGTTGTATCTTGTGAACCCATATGAAACTCTTCAGGAGAATAAGAAAAAGTCCATCCGTGGGAGATGCTAGGATCATCAGCTGAGCCAGGCAGAGGATGATTAGGCATGTAATGTTCAGAGACCATTGAGGGGGAATGGAGACCAAGAAAAAAAAAAACAGTGTAATGAAAGGCCTCAAAGAATTCAAAATAAAACTACATTCGATCCAGCAATCCCACTAGAAAACTACCTAAAGGAAAAGAAATCATGATATCAAAAAGACACCTATACTCACGTTTATCACAGCACTATTCATAATAGTAAAGCTATGGAATCAAACTAACTGTCCATCGATGAATGATTGGATAAAGAAAATGTGTATATATATATACACAATGGAATATTACTCAGCCATAAAAATAATGGAATTACGAATTTTGCAGCAAAATGAATGGACCTGGAGGCCATTAAGTGAAACAACTCAGAAACAAAAAGTCAAATACTGCATGTTCTCACTTATAAGTGGGAGCTAAATAATGCATTCACATGGACGTATAATGTGGCAGAATCACTGGAGATGCAGAAGGGTGGGAGGGTGGAAGGTGGGCGAGGGACAAGAAATTACTTAATGGGTAGAATGCACACTTTTTGGGTGATGGATACACTAAAAGTCTAAACATCACCACTATTCAATGTAGCCACATAACAAACTTGCATTTGTCCTCCTCAAAATTATACAAATATAATTGTAAAAAGAAAGAAAAGAAGAGCTAAAGGAGTAAGAAAGAAAAAGTGGCTAGAAATATAACTAAGAATCCAAGATAGGAGAGCCCAAGTATGGGGAGGCCAGGACAGAAACTACCAGGCAAATGGGAAAAAAACAGGAAGTGAATGTCCAGTTGTCTTTGGTCTTGACTCTAGGGTCAGAGAAAAACTATTCCCAAGAAGGGCCCAGATCAGAAGCCAGAAAGCAAATAGATCAGGAGGGTCCACAGATGTATATCGGGGGATCTAAGTGCCCCCAAATATATCTACCCATGGGTATGCCTTGTAGCAGTTTCTCAAAGGCAATAAAACTTAAATATATTTCTGTTTACACAGAATGGCCCCAGAAAGATTCAATGAGTATTTACATTTGCTAAGTCAATTCTAGGCTATATGCATGGGAGACTTAAGTCAGAAGGGGTGGAGAGGGCACTCTCTAAACTTGTCAGACTGGGAAAGTGGGTGTTTGGAATAAGCCCAAATTCAGCGTGTTGTCCTAACATATTTAACCACCAACAAATATTGAAAAATATTCAGCTGGACACAGTGGGTCACACCTGTAATCCCAGCACTTTAGGAGGCCGAGGTGTGTGGATCACCTGAGGTCAAGAGTTCAAGACGAGACTGGCCAAATGGCAAAATCTTGTCTTTACTAAAAATACAAAAATTGGCTGGGTGTGATGGCAAGCACCTGTAGTCCCAGCTACTAGGGAGGCTGAGGCAGGAGGATTGCTTAAACCCCAGATGTGAAGGTTGTAGTGAGCCGAGATCACACCACTGCATTCCAGCGGTGGCTACAGAGTGAGACTCCCTCTAAAGAAAAACAAACAAACAAACAAACTCTCCATCCATAAAGTGTTGTGGATTTCAAAATGATCCTTTCCCTTGCAGGAAGCTAAGGATATGTCTGTGAAAATGCCAGCATAATCTTAAGTATTTCAAATGTTGTAGAAAGCATTAGGTATTGCTTTCTACTATGTACATACATATATTCCTGATTATGAAACTTTTTTTTTTTTTTGCCTTGGACTCCTGGGCTGAAGCAATTGTCTCGATGCAGCCTCCCGAGTAGCTGGGTCTA
>NW_016107760.1:1468021-1473274 GCF_001604975.1 Cebus imitator
CAGGAGAATCCCTTGAGGACAGGAGTTCAAGACCAGCCTGGGCAACATAGTGAGGCTCTGTCATTACAAAATATACAAAACTTACCTGGGCATGGTGGTGCATGCTTGTTGTCTCAGCAACTCCGCAGGCTGAGGTGAGAGGGTCACTTGAGCCTGGGAGGTTGCGGCTGCAGTGAGCCAAGATTGTGCTACTGCACTCCAGCCTGGGTGACAGAGTGACACTCTGTCTCAAAATAAATAAATGAAGTATTTATTGATTTGAAATCAACACTGAAGTATTTACAGATGAAAAAACATGATGTCTAGGATTTACTTTAAAATACTACAGAAAATGTCAAGACTATACAATGGGGGAAAAATTGTCTCTTCACCACCAAATAATGCTGGGACAACTGGAAAACCACATGCAAAATAATAAAGTTGGATCCCTATCTCACTCCATATACAAAAATTAATTCAAAATGGATCAATGATCTAAATATAACAACTGAGGCCGGGTGTGGTGGCTCATGCCTATAATCCCAGCCCTTTGGGAGGCCTGGCAGGTGGATCGCTTGAGGTCAGGAGTTTGAGACCAGCCTGGCCAACATGGTGAAAACCCATCAATTAGCTAAGTGTGGTGGTGGGCACCTGTGGTCCCGGATACTCAGGAGGCTGAGGCAGGAGAATCGCTTGAACCCAGGAGGGAGAGGTTGCAGTGAGCCGAGATTGTGCCACTGCATTCCAGCCTGGGTGACAGAGCAAGACTCCGTCTCAAAAAAAAAAATTAAAATTAAAATTAAAAATTAAATAAATAAACATCTGAAATGATAAAACTCTTAGAGGAAAATAGAGATATATCTTTATGACCTCGGATTTGGCATGAATTTTTAGGTTTGATACCAAAAGCACAAGCACCAAAAGAAAAAAAAATAGGTAAATTGGATTTCTTCAAAATTTAAAACTTTTGTACACCGAAGGACATGATAAAGAAAATGAGAAGTCAACCTGCAGAATGGGAAACATATTTGCAAATCATATTTCTAATAAGGGTCTAGTATTCAGAATATGTAAAGGACTCTTACAATTCAATAAGAAAAGGGCCAACAATCCAATTAAAAAATGGTCAGAGCAGCTATTCAGGAGGCTGAGGTGGAGAATCGCTTGAGTCTGGTAGGTTGAGGCTGCAGTAAGTTATAATGGTGCCATTATACTCCAGTCTGCTGACAGAGTGAGATCCTCTCTCTTAAAAAACAAAGCAAAACAAAACAAAACAAAAACACAGGTAGAGGACTTGAACAGACATTTCTCCAGAGGAGATATACAAATGACCCACAGGCACGTGAAAAAATGTTGGGCCAGGTGCAAAGGGTCACGCCTATAACCCCAGCATTTTGGGAGGTCAAGGTGGATGGATCACTTGAGGCCAGGAGCTCGAGACCAGCCTGGCCAACATGGCGAAATCCCGTCTCTACTAAAAATACAAAAATTAGCCAGGCGTGGTGGTATGCACCTGTAATACCAGCTATTTGGGAGGCTGAGGCAGGAGAATTGCTGAACCCAGGAGGTAGAGGTTGCAGTGAGCCGAGATAGTCCCACAGCACTCCAGACTGGATGACAGAGCTTCACTCTGCCTCCAAAAAAAATAAAATAAAATAAAGAATAAAGAAAAAAGAAAAAATGGTCAGTATCATTAGTAATTAGGTATGTGGAAATCAAAACCATGAGATACCACTTCACACCCACTAGGATGGCTATAATACACACACACACACACACACACACACACACACATACACAGAGAGAGAGAGAGAGAAAGAGAGAGACAATAACAAGTGTTGGTCAGATGTACAGAAATGGGAACCCTTGTATATTGCTGGTGGGAATGTAAAATGGTGCAGCTGCTGTGGAATACAGTTTGGCAGTTCCTCAAAAAGTTAAGTGTAGAATTACCATATGATTTAGCAACTTCACTCCGAGGTATATTTCCAAGAAAAATGAAAACATATGTCTGCACAGAAACTTGTACATAATTGTTTATAGCAGCATTATTCATAATAGTCAAAAGGTGGAAATAGCCCAAATGTCCATCAATGGATGAGTGAATAAATTGTGGTACATCTATATTTTGAAATATTATTCAGCAATAAATTGGAATGCATGAGTGATACAAGCTACAATTTGAATGAGCCTCTAAAACATGCTAAGTGAAAGAAGCCAGACACAAAAAGTCACATATTGTATGATTCCTTTCTTATAAAATGCCCCAAATAGGCAAATGTATAAAGACAGAAAGCATATTAGTGGTTGCCAGGGGTCACGGAGAGGGGGAAATAAAGAGCAGTTACTTAATGGGTACAGGGTATTCTTCTGGGGTGATAAAAACGTTTGAAACTAGAGAGAGGTAGTGATTGCACTGCATTTTGAATGCATGAAATGCCACTGAATTGTACACTTTTAAATGGTTACCTATTATGCAAATTCCAGCTCAATTTAAAAAATACAACACCAGCCTGGACATACGGAGACCCCCATCTCCACAAAAAAATAATTTAAAAACATTATATAGGTAAGGTGATGAGTGCCTGTAGTCCCAGCTACTTGGGAGGCTGAGGTGGGAGGATTGTTTGAGCCTGGGAAGATAAGGGCATAGTGAGCCGTGATCATGCCACTGCATTCCAGCCTGGGTGACACAGCAATACCCTGTTTCAAAAAAAATAAAATAAATGGGGGGGGCGGATGGTGGTAGATGAAACAAGGCTAGCAAAAAGCTAATAATTGTGGAAGCTGAATTATGGGTGCATGAGAATTAATTATGCCATTCTTTCTGCTTTTGTGTATGTTGTATGTTAAAATTTCCATAATTCAGAGTAAAGAGAGAAGTTGTGCTTGTAAAACTGTAGCAATATGATATATATTGTCTGTTTCCAGAAATTTCCTTACTTTAAAAGTCCAAATATTAATCATGCCCTGAGAAACTGCCCATGTGTGCTGGTTGGCGTGGATAAAGGGGCCGGGGGTGGGGGGAAGACTGCCAAGAAGCCAGAGTGTGTTGGGAATGATGAAGTCTAAGGGAACACATTTCTGTAGTTATTATGCGATTATCTGCATTTTAAAATGGTGTGCCATGCCCAAGGACTACTGAAAGTCTATAAAAGATCACCAGGAGGGCCAGGTTCGGTGGCTCATACCTGTAATTCCAGCACTTTGGGAGGCGAAGGTGGGCGGATCATGAGGTCAGGAGTTTGAGACCAGCCTGGTCAATATGGTGAAACCCGTCTCTACTAAAAATAAAAAATTAGCCAGGCATGGTGGCGCATGCCTGTAATCCCAGCTACTCAGGAGGCTGAGACAGGAGAATTGCATGAACTCAGGAGGCAGAGGTTGCAGTGAGCCAAGATCTCACCATTATACTCCAGCCTGGACAACAGAGCGAGATTTCGTCTCAAACAAAAAAAGAAAAAAAAAAAGAATACCAGGAGAATGAAAACATAATAAAAAATCATTTCAGCCTTGGCAGCACCTGTGTTTAGTACATAATTATGAATAATGTCACGGAAACTGCCATCACTGGGGAGGACAATATATCTCAGTATGATGTTGTGTTGGTAAGTGTTGCCCCATTGAACAATTCTGGAGAATGCCAATCACATCATAGACTATGTGAATGGCACTCCCCTGGAGATGTATAAAGATGTGTAGAGACAGTCTGTTAAACCCTGTACAAGTGGCCTCGTGCATATAAAGTCATGATTTTCATTCCCCAGAGATGTCTGATTGGAAAGAAGAGTTATAAGTCAGGTGTGGTGGTGTGCACCTATAGTCCCAGCTACTCAGGAGGCTGAGGTGGGAAGATTGCTTGAGCACTGGAGTTGGAGGCTGCAGTGAGCTATGATCACACCACTGCACTCTAGCCTAGGTGACAGAGCGAGACCCTATCTCCAAAAAAATAAATTTTAGAAAACTTTTAAAAGTTATAAACAAAAACCACTCTTACGGGGCTCAAACTGTGTCTGAATCTAATAAAGACAGAGTTAGAATAATTTAAAGGAAATGTAAACAATGAGAGCCTTTGATTTCTAAAAACTCAGGAGGTGAGTTATCCAGAATGAAATAATAATGATTTCTAAAAGAGCCGAATTAAAGGGTACCTAAATATTGTAAAATGGGGGATTTGTATTTCTCTCTTTGCGCCAGTGAATCTATTCAAAATGGTTTATTCATTTTAAGCTGCAATTAAAACAAAATATAGTGGGGTGGCAGTTATACGAATATATACATATATATACATGTGAATATATATATACACACACAAATATACATATATAGAAAATGAATGTGTGCCTTTACAATTAGAGCTCAATAAAGTTGCCTGTGTATGTGTGTATATATGTGCTTATATATGTGTGTGTGGTGTATATTTATATATATTACGTATTTCTTGTCAATGAGGCCTCAATTTTCAGACCTCTTCTTTAGCCACTCTTCTGCCTCCCTTGATGATCTTATCCAGTGTTTACGGGTTTATATACCATCTGTACCAGCATGGCCCAGTAGAAATATGATGTGAGCCATATATATAATTTTAAATATTTTACTAGCCACGTTCAACAAGTAAAAAGGAACACATGAAATCAATTTTAATAATGTATTTTATTTAATCCAGTATAGCCAAAATATCATATCAACATGTGATCAATATTTTAAAAACTGTTAATAAAATATTGCCCTTTTTTTTTTCTGTATTAAGTCTTTGACATCCAGTGAGTATTTTCCACTCATAGCATGTCTCATTTCAGGCTAGCCACATTTCGGGTGCTGAATAGTCACATGTGGCTGGTGGCTACTGTATCTATATGCTGACAAGGTCCAAATTTACTTTTCCAGCCCAGATCTCTCCCCTGAACTGCAGACTCATCCATCCAACTGTCTACTCGACATCCCCACCTGCACTGATTATAGACATCTAAAATTTACTATATCCAGGGCCAGGTGTGGTGGCTCATGCCTGTAATCCCAGCAAACTTTGGGAGGCTGAGGCGGGCAGATCACTTGAGGCCAGGAGTTCGAGACTAGCCTGGGCAACATGGCAAAACCCCATCTCTACTAAAAATATGAAAACAATTAGCCAGGCATGGTGGCCTACGCCTTTCATCCCAGCTACTCCAGAGACTGAGGCATAAGAATAGCTTGAACTCAGGAGGCAGAAGTTGCAGTGAGCTGAGATTGTGTCACTGCACTCCAGCCTGGGTGACAGAGGGGGACTGTCTCAAA
>NW_016107760.1:1473394-1479035 GCF_001604975.1 Cebus imitator
AATATATATATTATAATATATTATATATTAAAATATATAATATATAAATAAATTATATATTATATTATTATATATAATATATTTTATATACTAAATATGTAATGTATATGATATATATTATATATTATATAATATATATGCACACACTAAATATATATATATTACTATATATATATATTACTCTCTCTCTCTCTCTCTCTATATATATATATATATTTAGTATGTACAAAACAAAGCTACTCATCTTCCCCCAAAAGACCTTTCAGAGGCTTACACATCTCAGTTAATGACAACTCCACTGGCCCCTTCAGTGTTTACAACACAGCAGCCAGAGTGATCCTGTTTAAATGGAAGTCAGATCATAGCAGTCTGCTCAAAACTCTCCTCTGGCTCCTCATTTCACTCCGCAAAAGTCAAAATCCTTACAATGTTTCCACACCCTCTCCTCTGGTGACCTCTCCTCTCTTCCCTCTATTCTCCCCTCGCTCACTCACATCAGGCATACCAGCTTCCTTGGTCTTTCTCAAACACGCCAGGCATGCTCCAGCCCCAAGGCATTTGCACTTGCTGTCTCCTCTGGAATGCTGTTACCCCAGACAGAAGAGTGGTTCTCTTTCTCCCCTCCTTCCAGCCTTTGCTCAGATGCCACCTTCTCAGTCAGCCCTTCCCTTTATAGCCTGTGTAACATTGCAGCCCACCCCTCACACTACCTATCACCCCTCACACTACCTATTTTTCTCTCTTCCCCGTTTTGTTTTCTCCCCATAGCATTTACTAACTATATATATTGTTTAGTATTTGCCTCTCCCCCATAAATTATAAGCTCTGTGTGCAGAGCTTTTTTGTGTGTTTTGTCCACCACTACATATCCACAAGACCTACAACAGTGCTTGCCATATAATAGGCACTCAGTAAATATTTGTTGAATGGTTAGATTATATAACATTTTCATTGACGATTTTCATAATATTAAGAAAGTACATAATAAAAAGACATAGGATGGGTGAGAAGCTTTCTGAGATTTTCTTTTTCTGCACTCTTGAATGGGTACCCATCTAAATCATCCTGAATGCTTAGCTCTTTCCTGGTACCCTCTTCACACAAGGTAAAAGTATACACAGGGCCGGGCATGGTGGCTCAAGCCTGTAATCCCAGCACTTCGTGGGGCTAAGGCGGGTGGATCACAAGGTAAGGAGTTCAAGACTAGCCTGGCCAAGATGGTGAAGCCCTGTCTTCTAGTAAAAATACAAAAATTAGCTGGGCATTGTGGCAGGTGCCTGTAATCCCAGCTACTTGGGAGGCTGAGGCAGAGAATTGCTTGAACCCAGGAGTTGGAGGTTGCAGTGAGCAACCTGTTCCTCCTCCCTGGAAATCTTTTGAGATGGAGTCTCACCTGGCCTCCTGGGTTCAAGCGATTCTCCTGCCTCGGCCTCCCGATTACAGGTGTGCACCATCATCCCCAGCTAATTTTTTGGTTTTTTGTATTTCTAGTAGAGATCGCACCACTGCGCTCCAGCCTGGGCAACAGAGAGAGACTCCATCTCAAAACAACACAAAAAATTGTACACAGACATAATGTATATATCATTAAGTATACATCATATTTGCACATATATGTATTTGCTCACTGTGACAAAATTTGAAGTTTATTAATTAGTGTTTGTCAATGAATAAAATATGTTCCATTATACATTTTTTTTGAGACAGAGTCTCACTCTGTTGCCCAGGCTGGAGCGCAGTGAGATGATCTCAGCTCGCTGCAGCCTCAACCTCCCAAACTCAAGCCATCCTCCCACAGCCTCCCGAGTAGCTGGGACTACAGGTGCACACCACCACGGCCAGCTATTTTATTTTACTTTTTGCAGTGACAGAGTTTCACCATGTTGTGCAGGCTGGTCTTGAACTTCTGGGCTGAAGTGATCTGCCTGCTTCAACCTCCTAAGGTGTTGGGAATACAGGTGTGAGCCACAGCACCCGGCCTAAATATACATTTCATGTACATATTCCTAAATAAACATGCATGTGTACAAATGTGTATGCATATGTGTTTGTGTATACACATATATGCATGTACATACACATATGAAGTCGGTGTCTCTACTTCTTATTGCTAGTTTTTATACTCTTATTACCTGTGTATTTATTCATACATACTGTATAGTAGCTCCCTTCCCTTTCATTGTCCGTCTTGTAAAATGAAAAGCCTACCACTGCTTCCCCTCCTTTTGCTACTCACTTGCTCCTTCGCCGCCTGCCACTTGGCCTCTCATAACTGCTTGACAAAAATCTTCTCATCTGAGGCCAGATGCATTAGGTCATGCCTGTAATCCAAGCACTTTGGAAGGCTGAGGTTGGAGGATTTCTTGAGCCCAGGAATTAGAGACCAGTCCTGGCAACATAGCAAAACCATTTGTCTTTCAAAAACAATTTTTAAAAAATTATAAAAATGGAAAAAATTAGCTGGGCGTGGCAGTGTGCACTTGTTGTCCCAGCTATTCAGGAGGTTGGGGTGGGAGGATCCTTTGAGCCCAAGAGCTTCAGGCTGCAGTGAGCTATAAGGGAGGCATGCACTTTGGCCTTGGTGACAGAGTGAGATCTTGTCTCCAAACAACAAAAATCTTCTCATGTGAAAGTCATCACCATACTCAGTAATCTTTCCTTGGTTCTGACTACCTGACTTAATTGTTCCTCCTCCCTGGAAATCTTTTGAGACGGAGTCTCACCTGGCCTCCTGGGTTCAAGCGATTCTCCTGCCTCCCAATTACAGGTGTGCACCATCATCCCCAGCTAATTTTTTGGTTTTTTGTATTTCTAGTAGAGATGGGCTTTCACTCCTGACCTCAAGTGATCTGCCCGCGTCGGCCTCCCAAATTGCTGAGATTATGGGCATGAGCCACTGCATCCGGCCCTTCTTGGATCGATTAATGAAATACTCTTTAATGCTAAAGGGGCTGGCCCCTGTGAAGAGGTGAAAGGGTGGGGCTCAGGGCTAATGTCCTGCTTTGCCACTCCCTCTTTGCAGGCCTGTTTTGTCTCCCGCCCCGCAGCTTCACACAGCCTCATGGACATTTCCAGAGGGATGTTCTGCTGTTTCCTTCAGCTTCACTTGTCTGAAATATAACTCATCATCTTCCACAAAGCCATTTTCCATAGCTTCTCTTTTTCTGTCACTAACGTCAGCACCAGACATAAAACCTGAGTCATCTTTGACTCCTTTCTTGACTTCACACCCACGTTCTATCAATCATCTAGGTGTGTTGATTTTTTTAATGTTTTGAACTTTTGAAATGTTTCAAACATACAGAAAACTGCAGAGAATAAACGATTTCATCACTGCTTAGATTTGACAAATCTTTATATTTTGTCATATGGGCTTCAGAGTTTTTCAAGAAATATAATACATTTGAAGTCCCCTTGGCACATTTTCTCAATCCTATTCTCCACTCCCTTAGAAGTTATCACTACTAAGCTAGGCATGGTGGCTCACGTCTGTAATCCCAGCACTTTGGGAGGCCGAGGCGGACAGATCACGAGGTCAGGAGTTTGAGACAAGCCTGACCAACCTGGTGAAATCACGTCTCTCCTAAAAATACAAAAATTAGTCTGGTGTGGTGATGCGTGCCTATGATCTCAGCTGCTCAGGAGGCTGAGGCAGGAGAATTGCTTGAACCACGGAGGCGGAGGTTGCAGTGAGCCGAGATCACACCACTGCACTTCAGCCTGAGGGACAGAGTGAGACTCAGTCTGGAAAAAAAAAAAAAAAAAAAAAAAAAAAAAAAAATTAGCCAGGCATGGTGGTGGGCACCTGCAATCCTAGCTACTTGGGAGGCTGAGGCAGGAGAATCTCTTGAGCCTGGGAGACAGAGGCTGCAGTGAGCTGACATCGAGCCAGCCTGGTCAACAAGAGCAAAACTTCGTCTCAAAAAAAAAATTATCCCTACCTAAAGTTTAGGTACTCCCCAAGCAAGGTTGTATACTTGTCCTACATATGCATTTATCCATAAATAATATATAGGCCAGGTACAGTGGCTCATGCCTGTAATCCTAGCACTTTGAGAGGCCAAGGTGGGAGGTTCACTTGAGCCCAGGAGTTTGAGACCAGCCTAGGCAACATAGTGAGGCCCTGTCTCTACAAAACACTAAAAAATTAGCCAGGCATGGTGGCATGCACCTGTCGTCCCAGCTATTTGGGAGGCTGAGGTGGGAAGATCACTTGAGCACAGGAATTCAAGGCTGCTGAGAACTGTGATCATGCCACTGCACTCCAGCCTGGGTGAGAGAGTGAGATCCTATCTCAAAAAAGTTTATCAACAACAACAATATTTTATTATAATAAAGGGTGTATTTTAGGAATAAATCAAAATTGTGGGACAAATTGTATTTTTTGATCTAGTTGTCTACATCTACGTAGATGTAGGTCATCTTGCTCCCAAAGATGTAACCCCATTATCATTTGAGTCACGTGAATGTCAGGTATAGTTCTTAGGAGTAAATAGAGATTTTGTGTGTGTGTGTGTGTGTGTGTGTGTGTGTGTGTGTGTGTTTTAAGAGATGAGATCTCATTCTGTTTTCCAGGCTGGAGTGTGGTGACACGATCATAGCTCATAGCTTATTGTAGCCTCAAACTCCTGGACTCAAGCACCTCAGCCTCTTAAGAAGCTGAGAATACAGGCATGTGCCACTGTGCCTGGTTAAGAGGGAGCTTTTGAATGTCTTTGCTTATGAATCTCAATGTATAAAGTGAGTAAATTGCATGGAGTCCAAATGAGACTTCTGGTACTATTGGTAGAGTCACAGAAATATGCTGAAAGAAGGAATTGTAAGGGCTCAGTGCTATTAGGTAATGGAAGAGAGAAACTCACCACATTGGCAAGTGTTTTGAAAAAGATACTCCTTGGCCAGGCGCGGTGGCTCATGGCTGTAATCCCAGCACTTTGGGAGGCCAAGGCGGGCAGATCACTATGTCAGGAGTTCAAGACCAGCCTGGCCAACATAGTGAAACCCTGTCTCTACTAAAAATACAAAAATTAGCTGGGCATGGTGAAACATGGCGTAGTTCCAGCTACTCGGGAGGCTGAGGCAGGAGAATCACTGGAACCCAGGAGGTGGAGGTTGCAGTGAGCTGAGATTGTGCCACTGCACTCCAGCTTGGGCAATAGAATGAGACTTCATCTCAAAAAATTAAAAAAAAAAAAGAAAGCAAAAGTTACTCCTTGGTTTGTTCAACAAACCCTACTAGGATAATTGGCTAGCTAACTATTAGGAAAAGGTCTATTTAAACATTACCCAACCTCCATGTACATTAAAAAGTAAAATAAAAATATCAAATAATATGTAGAAAACTAAATGAAATAAACATTTATCTAATCTCTAGATGGGGAAAATTGCTCTAAACATGGGGGTGGGAAGCAAGAAATTCGATCATACAAAATCTCTAGGTAGCTGGAGGGGTTGGTTGGTGGCTCATGCCTGTAATCCCAACACTTTGGGAGGCTGAATGGGGAGAGTTGATTGAGACCAGGAGTTTGAGACCAGCCTCAGCAACATAGTGAGATGCCCCATCTCTATTCAAAACACTTTTTTTTTTTTTTTTTGAGAAGGAGTCCCACTCTGTTGCCAGGCTGGAGTGCAGTGGCACGAT
>NW_016107760.1:1480090-1484942 GCF_001604975.1 Cebus imitator
TTGGCAGGGACAGGTTCTCACTCTGTCACCCAGGTTGGAGGGCAGTGGCATAATCAGGGCTCGCTGCAGCCTCCACCTCCTGGGCTCAAGCAATCCTCCTACCTCAGTCTCCTGAGTAGCTGAGACTACAGGCGCCCACCACCACACCCAGCTAATTTTTGTATTTTCAGTAGAGATGGGGTTTCATCATGTTGCCCAGGCTGGTCTCAAACTCCTGGCCTCAAGTAATCTGCCCATCTCAGCCTCTCAAAATGCTGGGATTACAGACGTGAGCCACCGCACCTGGCCAGCAAACATTTTTGTAAAGACTATCAGTGAATTAGAAACTTCTGTTCATTTGTGGTTCTTTGTTTTGCTAAAGCAGTATGATAGCGTAGTGGATGTTTGAAATATCCCGCACAGCTGACCATAATCTTTTGAACAGCATTTCAATGAGGGTTGCCAGATTTAGCAAATAGGAATAGAAATGTCTGGTTAAGTCTGAATTTCAGATAAAC
Source organism: Cebus imitator (assembly GCF_001604975.1). Lineage (NCBI taxonomy): Eukaryota > Metazoa > Chordata > Mammalia > Primates > Cebidae > Cebus > Cebus imitator. The sequence goes on from NW_016107760.1 coordinate 1,480,588, forward strand.
AAGAAATAATTTTTTAATATATGTCCCATAAATGTTTGGGATGCACTTATATTAAAAATTATTACTTGTTTATCTGAAATTCAGAGTTAGCCAGACATCCTGTATTTTATCTGGCAAACTTACTTCCTATATTTGTGGAAATTCCAAGTTTATAAGGCTCTTATTGAATTCTTAGTGTCCTTTTCAGCTAGCCTGCAAGCATGTGATCTCGGCTTTGCTTTCAGGAAACTTACATTAGGCAGTGAGGATGATGATTAAACCAGGCTCTGCATAGAGCTTCCTTTGGTGCTGACAGAGGTGATGATCTATTTTGGGTGCCAGTGGCAGTGCCAGTGGATTTTTTTATAGTGGGGTTCAGGGCTACCACATACGTATAAGTCTGGGGAGTGCCATTTACATGGACTGTGATACCTTTCTTTCTTTCTTTTCTTTTTTTTTTTTCCTGAGATAGAGTCTAGCTAGCTCTGTCGCCCAGGCTGGAGTGCAGTGGTGTGATCTCGGCTCACTACAACCTCCACCTCCCAGGTTCAAGCGATTCCCCTGCCTCAGCCTCCTGAGTAGCTGGGATTACAGGCACCTGCCACCATGCCTGGCTAATTTTTGTATGTTTAGTAGAGACGGGGTTTCACTATGCTGGTCTCGAACTCCTGATCTCAGGTGATCCACCTGCCTCAGCCTCCCAAAGTGCTGGGATTACAGGCTATGGTATCTTTTCCATCAGCTTACGCTGTGGCCTGGTTTGGGGCATTTCTGGCAGTTTAGCCTTGATTATGCAGTCCCTCCAACAATTCTGTGAAAAACTCAGTATCCTTTAATAAATTATTTTTCTGCTCAATCTCCCAGAGTCAGCTCCTGTTGCTTGTGACTAAAAACCCTGACTAATAGAGAATATGTGTTGAGAACCTTAAAAATGTGCAAATCAGCTGGGCACGGTGGCTCACACCTGTAATCCAACACTTTAGGAGGCCAAGGCCAGTCGATTGCTTGAGCCCAGGAGTGTGAGATTGGACTGGGCAACATAGTGAGACCTTGTCTCTACAGTATCTACAAAAAATTTTAAAAAAGAAAATTAGCCAGGTGTGGTGGTGCGAGTCTATAGTCCCAGCTACTCTGGAGGCTGAGGCAGGAGGATCACTTGAGCCTGGGAGGTGAAGGTTGCAGTGAGCCAAGATCATGTTACTGCACTCCAGCCTGGGTGACAGAGCAAGATCCTGTCTCTAAAAAACAGTGTATATCTTTTGAGTCCTCACTCTTAGACACTTACGTAAGTGTGCACTCCATAGTGCAGACAAAATTTTGTACACAAAAATGTTCATCCAGGTGCTATTTATTTTTTGAGACTAAGTCTTGCTCTATCACTCAGGCTGGAGTGCAGGGGCATGATCACGGCTCAGTGCAGCCTCTGCCTCCCTGGTCCTTAGCCTCTCGAGTAGCTGGGATTACAGGCATGCACCACCACGCCCATGTACTTTTAGTAGAGACGAAGTTTCACTATGTTGGCCAGGCTGATCTTGAACTCCTGACCTCAAGTGATCCACCCCCCTTGGTCTCCCAAAGTGATAGGATTACAGGTGTGAGCCACCGTGCCGGGCCCAGGTGTTATTTATTTTATTTTAATTTGTTTTTTGAGATGGAATCTTGCTCTGTTGCTCAGGCTTGAGTGCAGTGGCACAATCTTCGTTCACTGCAACCTTTGCCTCCCAGGTTCAAGCAATTTTCCTGCCTCAGCCTCTTCGGTAACTGGGATTACAGGTACGTGCCACCACACCAGGCTAATCTTTGTATTTTTAGTAGAGATGGGGTTCCACCATGTTTGTCAGGCTGGTCTCGAACTCCTGACCTCATGATCTGCCCGCCTTAGTTAGTTTCCCAAAATGCTGGGATTACAGGTGTGAGCCACCATGCCCAGCCCTTTTTTTTTTTTTTTTTTTTGAGACAGAGTCTCACTCTGTCACCCAGGCTGGAGTGCAGTGGCATGATCTTGGCTCACTGCAACCTCCACATCCTGGGTTCAAGCAAGTCTCCTCCCTCAGCCTCCTGAGTAGCTGGGATTACAGTTTTATGCCACCATGCCCAGCTAATTTTTGTGTTTTCAGTAGAGACGGGCTTTCATCATGTTGTCCAGGCTTGTTTCGAACTCTTGACCTCAGGTGATCCACCCACCTCGACATCCCAAAACTCTGGGATTATAGGCATGAGCCACCACACCTGGCCAGTGTTATTTATTTAGTAGAAAACTGAAAACAATTTAAACCTCTAGCATTAAGAGAATAGCTAAGTACATTATGTTACAGCTAGATATCAGGACACCGAACAGTCTTTAAACAGAATAATTAGAGAAGTATTTAAGGATATGGAAAATGCTATAATATTAAAAGTGGCAATATCAAGATAAAAATTTATTTGTGTCAGTCAGGCACCATGGCTCCTGCCTGTAATTCCAGCACTTTTGGAGGCCGAGGTGGGAGGATTGCTTGAGGTCAGGAGTTCGAGACCAGCCTGGCAAAATGGCAAAACCCAGCCTCCACTAAAAATACAAAAATAAGCTGGGTGTGGTGGCAAGTGCCTGAGATCCCAGCTACTCGGGAGACTGAGGTAGGAGGATTACTTGAACCCAGGAGGTGGAGGCTGCAGTGAGCCCTGATTACGCCACTGCCCTCCAACCTGGGTGACAGAGTGAGAACCTGTCCCCGCCAAAAAAAGAAAAATACATATGTAGTACAATTGCTATTATGCTAAAAAAAGGAAAAAAGAAAAAAGAAAAGAAAAGTAGAAAAAAGGCTGGAAGAAAATATGTCAAAAGTGGATTTGGGTCATCAGCTTATTTTTTTTTCCTGCCTTTTTATACTTTTCAATTTGTTACACAATGAATAAAATTTACTCTTGTAGTCAGAAAAAGGAGCTTCTTCTCTAATCCTATTGGATGACCTATACTCCACTGGCCAGACATATTTCTTTTGAGCAAACAGGCTGGGAGATTTCTGTAGGGGTGGGATTCCAGAAGCATAAGGTTTTACAGTGATCCCCCAAGTTAGGCCACAGGGGCAGAATAGCGAAAGACTTACTTGAGAAATACTAAAATCCCCTTGGGGCAATCTCATTCTCACTGATTCCATTTTGGTTTTCATTTGCCAAAGAGCCCCTCAATTCTCTTCTGCCATCCCCTTTGGAAATATTTTCTGTATAAGCTGGCAAAATCTAGCCAGGCTGATTAAAACATAATATGGTTAACAGCTTCAGTGCAATGATAAAAAGGTCTGTTTCTCAAACAGAGATAAGTAAGCCTGGGAAAGAGAATAGACCGGGAAAGGGGGTCGTATGTAAAGCAACAAGGTGCATCTTCCCAGAGTGTCCATTTTACTAGACAATGAGTAATTTTATTATTATTATTATTATTATTATTTTTGAGATAGAGTCTCACTCTGTCCCTCCAGGCTGGAGTGCAGTGGTGTGATCTCGGCTCACCGCAACCTTCGCCTCCTGGGTTTAAGCAATTCTCCCACCTCAGCCTCCTGAGTAGCTGGGATTACAGGTGCATGCCACCACGCCCAGCTTATTTTTGTATTTTTAGTAGAGATGCGGTTTCACCATGTTGGTTAGGCTGGCCTCGAACTCCTGACCTTAAGTGATCCACTTGGCTTGGCCTCCCAAAGAGCTGGGGTTACAGGCATAAGCCACTGTGCCCGGCTGACAATGAGTGATTGTAAATGGTATTTTTATATTAAAATGCATTTGGATATGTTGTGGAGCAGGAAACAAACTTTACACGGATTTTTGAAATAATGCCTTGTCAGTTCAACAAAATTGTGTGCTTACCTCATTCATACATTTGTGTTATGGGATACTTCTGTGGAAAGATGTGGAAAGTGCAGGACATATGTTGCTTCTTTGTTAGGTGGGCATTTGATTCCTCCCACAGTATCTGATTGATTAGATTCTTCATAGAATATCTCTTTCTGACTGCTCTGGGAGCCCCAGGGTGTTTAACTGAGAATAAGGCCCATTTTATTTAACAACTCAAGATTTATTCAATGTGACTAAGTAAGTGGGCAGTAATAATTTCTTTTTTCTCTGAAAGCTCATGTAATCAGTTTTTCTCCTTTGCCTACTTGGTTTGTGTCCTGGAGTTTTTGTGCAATACTGGATGATGTATTTTTATTCAACTTTATTTGATGATGCCAGAAATCAAGTGTCTTCAGGGAGACCTTTCTTATCAAGGCTTTCCAGATACAGTCTATGATTGTAGAGTCACACCTAAATTCTAGCATATAGGTTCCTCTCTCAGAATCTCTTAAACAAGCTTTTGTTCTTTTGGAATATTTTGTTCCAAATCCTAACCTGACCTCTGTTCTTCA
>NW_016107760.1:1485205-1488584 GCF_001604975.1 Cebus imitator
GACAGAGTTTTGCTCTTGTTTCCCAGGCTGGAGTGCAATGGCACGATCTTGGCTCACTGCAACCTCTGCCTCCCGGGTTCAAGCAATTCTCCTGCCTCAGCCTCCTGAGTAGCTGAGGTTACAGCCATGTGCCACCACACCCAGCTAATTTTGTATTTTTAGTAGAGACGGGGTTTCACCATGTTGGTCAGGCTGGTCTCAAACTCCTGACCTCAGGTGATCCACTGACCTTGGCCTTCCAAGGTGCTGGGATTACAGGCATGATTTGAGACAGAGTAGCTATCTGTCGCCCAGGCTGGAGTGCAGTGGCACGATCTCGGCTCACTGCGACCTCCACCTCCCAGGTTCAAGTGATTCTCCTGATTGCAGGACATTTTTGACAAAACTGTGAAACACTCTGAGATTCACAAAAGAGAGATGGGTCATGTAATACTTTAACAGAAACAGCGATCCATTTATTCATCCATGATTTCAACATCTATTGAGTGCCTACAACATATTATGCACTGTCTTAGATGCGGGAGATTCAATGATGAGCCAAACCTGACACCATCCCAGCCCTCAAGGAGCTCGTATCCAGTACAAGAGATAGATATTAAATAAGTAAGCCACAAATGCATGAATAATTGTAATCAGAATAACATAAACAGGACTTCACAGCCACCTCAGCTCTCCTCTGGTTTATGGACAAGAGTGTCTAGAATATTGGATTATTATTCTCATCTCTTCCTTCTCCCTAGAGAATTACCCATCTGCACCCTCTGTTATGCAACTGTGTAGTACATCCCACCCAGTAGAGTTGGTGGAGTATATTTCCCTGTTCCAGGGATTTGGGGCTTGGCCAGGTTTCCTATTTCGACCAATGGGCCAAAGTGATAGCATATCAGTTCTGAGCAGAGGCTTTAAGAGACATCTTATATTCCTGCTATCCACTAAAAGACGAGCATGCCACAGGTAACTACTTCCTTTTTGGCACGGGTCCTGAAATGAGAGATACATGCAGCAGACTTGAACCTGAACCTAAGAAGCCAGGCTGGCCAGGCGCAGTGGCTCATGCCTGTAATCCCAGCACTTTGGGAGGACAAGGTAAGTGAATTGCTTGAGCTCAGAAGTTTGAGACCAGCCTGGGCAACATGGGGAAATCTTGTCTCTACAAAAATACAAAAAATTAGCTAGGTGTAGTGGTGTGCGCCTGTAGTCCCAGCTACTCAGGAGGCTAAGGTGTGAGGATCACCTGGTAGGTCGAGGCTGCAGTGAACTGAGATTGCACCACTGCACTCCAGCCTGGGCCATAGAGTGAGATCCTGTCTCAAATAAAAAAAAAAAAAAAAAAAAGAAAGAAGAAGAAAAGAAAAGAAAAAAGCCAAGCTAGCTGAGCCATGTAGACCCACAGCCAACCTACACAACCATTAGCAAGAGATAAGGATTTATCGATGTAAGTATCTGGGGTTGGTTTGAGAGGTTTGTTATTGCAGCAAAAGCTGACAGTCTATTCGTTTACAAATATTTACTGGGTACCTACTATATGCTAGGCACTGGGCTAGGAGAAGGGATTAAGTCATTAGTGAAAAATAGACACTGTTTTCATGAAAATCATGTACTACCTCCTACTTTTGTTTGGCTGGCATTTTTTTCTCATGATTTCTCTTTATTTCCTCCTTAAAGTGGGGTCAGCATGATGTACTAAGAACATGCCCGAGATCTCATCTCAATGTTGTTTAGTCTGGTCTCTGGTTTCTACCTCCTGACAACTCCTGATTTTTGTTTTGTTTTGTCTGTTTTGTTTTTGAGATGGAGTCTCGGTCTGTTGCCCAGGCTGGAGTGCAGTGGCACGATCTCGGCTCACTGTAACCTCCACCTCCCGGGTTCAAGCGATTTTCCTACCTTAGCCTCCCAAGTAACTGGGACTACAGGTGCCCACCACCACACTTGGCTAACTTTTGTATTTTTAGTAGAGACAGGATTTCACCTTGTTGACCAGGCTCGTCTTGAACTCCTGACATCAAGTGATCCACTTGACTCAGCCTCCCAAAGTGCTGGGATTGCAGGCGTGAGCCACCGTGCCTGACCTGATTTTTTTTTAACTTCTTTTACGTTCCCAGAACAGAGGTCTTTCTATCACAATTTCATTTCCAGTGAAAAATCTCTCTCCTTTGGGAAATGAGGGGTTTCTCTGCCAATGTCCAGTAGTCAAAAGATTGGAAACTATTTGTATTTTAAAAATCTGTCTTGAGTTATGAAAAACTTCCCAGTGACTGCCTTTAAGGTGTTTCATAGATGTAAATAGAGTATGCCTTGTGGCCTGGACATTTTCCATCTGTAAGTTTAATGTAATTACAAACAGGCAAAATAGAGGCTTTGTTCTGTGAGGACAGATTCATCACTCCCCAAAGCTTTGAAGGGGAGGCAGAACTGATAGGACATCTGTTTGGCTCCTATTCATTCATACAAAAGTATTATTTAAATAATCTTATTTAATCCACCTAAGACAAATGTGGTGGCTCACACCTACAATCCCAGCACTTTGAGAAGCCCAGGAATTCAAGACCAGCCTGGGCAACATGGGGAAACCCTGTGTCTACAAAACAAAACAAAACAAAAATACAAAAATTAGCCAGGCATAGTGGCACTACTCACTCCAGCCTGGTGGCAGTAGTCCCAGCTACTTGGGAGGCTTCAGCACGAGGATCACGTGAGCCTGGGGAGGTCAAGGCTGCAGTGAGCCATGATGGCATTTACGCAACAGAATGACACCCTGTCTCAAAAAAAAAAAAAAATACACCTAACACTCCTATGTCATAAGTTTTCATTCAAAACATTGCTGAGGACCAGCCTGAACAACATGGTGAAACCCTGTCTCTACTAAAAATACAAAAATTAGCCAGGCATGGTGGCACTACTCACTCCAGCCTGGCAGTAGTCCCAGCTACTTGGGAGGCTTCAGCACGAGGGTCACGTGAGCCTGGGGAGGTCGAGGCTGCAGTGAGCTCTAATGGCACAGCTGCACTCCAGCTGGCTGACAGAGTGAGACCCTGTCTTAAAAAACAAAACAAAACAAAAATAAAAGTTGCAAGAATAAGAATGGTACGAAGAGGCCAGGCGTGGTGGCTCACGCCTGTTATCTCAGCACTTTGGGAAGCCAAGGTGGGTGGATCTCCTAAGGTCACGAGTTCGAGACCAGCGTGGTCAACATGGTGAAACCTTGTGTCTACTAAACATACAAAAATTAGCTGGGTGTAGTGGTGGGTGCCTGCAATCCCAGGTACTCAGGAGGCCAAGTTAGGAGAATTGATTGAACTCAGGAGGTGGAGGTTGCAGTTAGCCGAGATGGTACCATTGCACTTCAGTCTGGGTGACAGAGTGAGACTCCATCTCAAAA
>NW_016107760.1:1488884-1491371 GCF_001604975.1 Cebus imitator
GGAGTTTAGGTCTTGTTGCCCAGGCTGGAGTGCAATGGTGTGATCTCAGCTCACTGCAACCTCTACCTCTGCAGTTCAAGCAATTTTCCTGCCTCAGTTTCCTGAGTAGCTGGGACTACAGGCACCTGCCACCAAACCTGGCTAATTTTTGTATTTTTTAGTAGAGACGAGGTTTCACCATGTTGGGCAGGCTCATCTCGAACTCCTGACCTCAGGTGATCTGCTCACCTCAGGTGATCTGCCTGCCTCAGCCTCTCAAAGTGCTGGGATTACAGGTGTGAGCCACTGCGCCCAGCCAGTGGGGTAATACTTTAAGACTGTAATCTACAAATAAAAGATTAATAAAAATGCAAATAACCTACTCCTCATCAAAATCCATTGATGACTCTTGTCTGAACCAATATTTACTATGGTGGTTGCAAAATACTAATTTTCCAACTCGAGCACTTCTTCCACATTTACAATTGAATTCTGCTGTAAAGTTATCTCCCTTCTTCATTTTATTTATTTAGCTATTTATTTATCTATTATTGGTATGAACTTATGTCTTTACTATTTTTCAACACGTCCTAATTCATTACTGTGTTTAATTATTGTGGTTCTCAATTTGTCCCAGATTTGGGCCATGGTCCCTTCAAGATGGTACCTGTCCTTGTGACATACTGCCATCGTTTATTTTGAGCACTTCCTTGATTTCTGGCATAACAATATGCTCCAGGCTCACCTTGTACCTACCTTGCCCAGCCCTGGAGTCAGCCATTCTCTAACAAGCTCTGGTACAGTAAGATCTTTTGACTCCAGCTTGCAGCTTTATCACAATGCAGCTGGGTCAGCCCTGAAAACACCAAGGCTACGTTTGTGGGATATTTATGAAAAGCTATGTCTCTCGGGTACAGGATATTTTCTAGGAAGTAATGGGAGACAAAATTGGTCAGCAACTTGGCCAGAGAGCTAGAATTTTCTATGGTAAGCAAATCGGAATCAGTGAAGGTTCCTTATCAGAATTCTTGGGAAAGGGGTGTGCTTGAAAATTTATTTAGTAGAGATTGTATTTCTTGGTTGGGGACAGACAGTCTGGAGGAGGCAAGTATATACAGCTGTCCCTTGGTATCCAAAGGGGATTGTTCCCAGGATCTTCATGGGCCCCCAAATTCGTGGTTGCTCACATCTCTTATATAAAATGGTGTAGTATTTCTATAACCTACGTACATCGTCCTGTATATATATATATTTTTTTTCTGAGACACAGTCTCCTTCTATCGTCCAAGCTGTAGTGCAGTGGCATGATCTCAGCTTACTGCAAATCTGCCTCCCAGGTTGAAATGATTCTCCTGCCTCAGCCTCCTCAGTAGCTGGGATCACAGGTACGCATCACCACACCCAGCTAATTTTTGTATTTTTAGTAGAGAAGGGGTTTCACCATGATGGCCAGGCTGGTCTCAAACTCCTGGCCTCAAGAGATCTGCCCCCCACAGCCTCCAAAACTGCTGGGGTTACAGGCGTGAGCCACCGTGCCCGGCCTTCCTGTATACTTTAAGTCACCACTAGATTACTTATAATACCTAATACAATGTAAATGCTATGTAGATATACTGCATTGTTAAAAATTTGTATTACTTTTTACTGTTGTATGGTCATTTTAAATTTTATTTTATGTTAGAATATTTTTGATCTGACGTTACTTTACTTCATGGATGCAGAATCGAGGATATGGGTGGTCAACTGTGCTTGATTTCCCTATATTAATTAGAAAGAAAATTACGTAAAACACCTCTCTCATAATTCCTTTGTATAACATAGGAGCATAACAGCTAAGACAAAACCAACAGAAATCACAATTTCATTCTTGTTCATGTAATATCAATTTCTTCTGCCAACATTTTTCTTTGTTTTTTGCCAGCAAAGAATACAAATAGCTGGTTTGAGCCTCATCTCCTTTCCCTGGCCACCCTCTAGTGGAGGTGAAATGAAATTATACAATGGCCTACAAACAGCAAGCCTACAGGGGAAAAGAAACAGCTACAGGTAAACTAGGTGAGGAGATCACCACAGTTAGAGCTAGAGAGACTTGAAATATCTTTGTGTCCGATCCCTTATTTTGCAGATAGGGAAACTGAGGCCCGTGGAGGGGGTAGCTACTTGCCCAAAGTCATAAAACTAATGGCAGAGCCAGAACATACTCTGCTCCCTGATATGCAGCATCATTTTAAAGAAATTTTTGGGCTGCGCACGGTGGCTCATGCCTGCAATCCCAGCACTTTTGGAGGCCGAGGTGGGCAGATCACGAGTTCAGGAGATCGAGACTATCCTGGCCAACATGGTGAAACCCCATCTCTAGTAAAAATACAAAAAATTAGCTGGGTGTGGTGGCATGCGCCTGTAGTCCCAGCTACTCGGGAGGCTGAGGCAGGAGAATTGCTTGAACCTGGGAGGTGAAGGTTGCAGTGAGCCGAGATTGTGCCACTGCACTCCAGCCTGGCAACAGAG
>NW_016107760.1:1492452-1494241 GCF_001604975.1 Cebus imitator
GCAACCTCCACCTCCCGGGTTCCATCGATTCTCCTGCCTCAGCCTCCTGAGTAGCTAGGATAACAGGTAAGTGCCACCACACCTGGCTAATTTTGTATTTTAGTTTCTCCATGTTGGTCAGGCTGGTCTCGAACTCCTGACCTCGGGTGATCTGCCCTACTTGGCCTCCCAAAGTGCTGGGATTACAGTTGTGAGCCAACATGCCTGGCCTGTATCTTTTTAATAAATAATGATGATCTTTCATATGATGTACTGCCTTGTTGTTGTTAGTATATCCAACAGCTGTCTTGTTGATTTGCAATTTGGTTTAGCAATATAAGCTGTCATATTGCTTTATGAGCTTTGTATTTAATAAAAGCACTAGCAGTTTCCAATTGTGCCCCACTCAATCCTTTTCATGCTCAAGATTTTATCCTGAAACGAATTCTGGGAAGGAATTGTCCTTCAGCTGCTACCACTCTGGTCCAGGCCACTATCATTTCTTGCCTGGATTACTGCCACATTTTCCTAGCTGCTTGTTCAGCCTCTGGTCTTATCCATCCTCGACACCCTCTGCCCACTCCACTCTTCACATTGAGAGCAGCCCATTTCTCTCAGAATAATGCATGAAGGCTGAGTGTGGTGGCTCACGCTTGTAAATAATCCCAGCACTTTGAGAGGCTGGGGCTGGCAGATTGCCTGAGGTCAGGAGTTTGAGACCAGCCTGGCCAACATGGTGAAACCCTGTCTCTACTAAAAATACAAAAATTAGTCAGGTATGGTGGCACACATCTGTAATCCCAGCTATTCGGGAGGCTGAGGCAGGAGAATAGCTTCAACCCAGGAGGCAAAGGTTGCAGTGAGCTGAGATTGTGCCACTGCACTCCAGCCTAGGTGACAGAACAAGACTCCATCTCAAAAAAAAAAAAAATTTTTTTTTAAACTTTTCTACTAAAAAAGCCAACTTTAATGCATAAGAGTTGACAATTTTTATATTTTGTTACCTTATATATATTTTATATACTGATATATAAACATATTTATATATATATATTTTCAGAACTTCACTTTCAGGAATGGGGATGGACAGTAAAGTGGTTATTTCAAAATGCCATACACCCTACCCCATTTCCAATTATTTTCAAAATTGTTGAAAGAAAAAGTGATCAACAAAAAAACTGTCATCCAAAGAGATGGAAGTTGAGGGCGATGGACTTGATCCAAGTGATGGTTCTGTGATATCAAATGAATTTTTATGCAGTTCTGAATGTGGGACAAGGTTATAAGAGATAATTGCTGAACGCAGTGGTCCCCAACCTTTTTGGCACCAGACTCCAGTTTCGTGGAAGACAATTTTTTCATGGATGGTAGGGCGGGGTGGGGTGGGGAATGATTTGGGGATGAAACTGTTCCACCTCAGATCATCAGGCATTAGATTCTCATAAAGAGTATGCAACCTAGATCACTCGAATATGCAGTTCACAATAGGGTTTGTGCCCCTACAAGAATCTAATGCCACCGTTGATCTGACAGGAGGTGGCGCTCAGGCAGTAAAATGCGCACCAGCCTACTGCTCACCTCCTGCTGTGTGGCCGGTTCCTAATGGGCCATGGACATTACCAGTCCTCTGCCCATTCCACATTACCAATCCGTGGCCCAGCAGTTGGGGAATCCCAGCTTAAAGTCTATAATACACAGCCCCTCTAGGTGTAAATTCAGAAGTAACTGTCCTAAGTAGTGTACACCAGTTTAAATAAAAGACGTGAAATGCCATTTTATCTGCTGATGGAGCTGGGAGGATTTCCGTATC
>NW_016107760.1:1494696-1500949 GCF_001604975.1 Cebus imitator
AAAATATGGAACGCTTCACGAATTTGCGTGTCATCCTTGCGCAGGGGCCATGCTAATCTTCTCTGTATCGTTCCAATTTTAGTATATGTGCTGCCGAAGCGAGCACCCTATTTTTCTTTTATAGATATAAGCATTGAGGAACCTCATTCACAAATTTAAACAGATGAGAATGGAAATCTTTTTTAGAGCAATGCCACCCATTTCTTTGAACCCTTTCCAAGTTATATATAAAAAAGTATTCTATGATCAAAGGTTTTTTTAACAATTAGCTGGCAATTCGGTCCTCCTCCAATGTTACTGAAAGCAATGAATTAGAAACCACTTAACTGGCAAAAAGATATGCTACCCTATTATCAGAGTATCACTAATTTTCTCACCACAAACATCAATATGTCGGATTGTCCCAGTTGTATCTCTGGAGGTTTTCACATCCCGTGGCCATGCGCTATACTAACATTTGGGTTGGGTGAGAAGTATGGTTTTCTTTTGTGAAGGTAGAGACTGGCAATCAGGAAAGGGGAGGTGGGAAAGAAGATTCTGCAGGTTGCAGAATGGATTTTGGGAATCCATTCCTCAGGCAGATGGATTTTGGGAATCTGAGTACATATGAAAGTGAATGATCTGGAAATTGATTCCTTTAAAAATATCTGTATATGCCTTGGAAAATCTTCATGTACCCTCAGGGGTATGCATACTTATCTTTAACTGCAGCTGCTTCAACCCAGGAGTTCTTGAATTTTGGTGATTATGGGACTTGCTTGGTGAGTTTCTAGATATGCAAATTCCAGACCAGGCTCCCAGAGATTCTGATTCAGGAGGTCTGTGGTGGGGCCCAAGCCTTTACATTTTAAGCACAACTCCATGCAGGTCACTTGTGCTAAGAAATCCTGGGCTGGAGTATGTATAAGGTGCAGAAGGCTGTTTGCCTGTGGGCTGCAGTGCATACAAGCCCAAAAGCCGTGGTCTTTTTTGCTACCTCAGCCTCTAGGGCAAGTCTTTGAATGAGGAGGCTAAGCTGCCTACTTGGTTCTGTGTGGCCCCACAGGCCCCAGGGGAGTGAACACAATAATAGCTCTTCCTGATTGTTGATTACTGGCCAAATCCATCCCTAAACAATGCCTCCCCTAACACTTCTTCCTTACTTGACACATGGCAGGTTTTCTGAGACTGCTCATGTGCTATGATTAGTCCACAGGTCAAAGGAGGGTTGTGTGTCTTCTTCAAGAATGTTTTCAGGTCATGCTGAGAGCGGATCATTAAAATTTGCAAGCCATTTGTTAAAGACAGCCATAATTAAAATTTAAATTACAACGAAGTTATAATAAAGATACAGGTAATAAATACTAAAAACTCATCACTTCCTGATTATTTTACTATGCTGTACCATCATTTATGATCTTGAGATTATTTATTGTATCTTTATGGTACAAATACTATGTAATAGTACTACTGTGCACCATGTTAGGTGATGTCACATTGTTAGCTTGAAATTGGCCACAGTGGGAGTATTTCCACCATGGAAATTGGCAAATGTTACAAATTTTTGTTTTTTGGAGGGTGGACTGTTAAACATTTACTAGTACACCGCTGGCTGTCGGCCTTGGGCAATTCATGACCCTACTTCTCTGTCTCTTGGCCTTTACCTGAATGAGTTAGTTACTTGAACTTCTATTCCTATTTCAGGGATTCTTAAAGTTGTTGAAAACAGATTCCTGCATCCCTTCTCCAAGAGATTGTGATTCAGTGCATGTTTAACTAACTTCCAGGTGCTTCTGAGGAAGGTATAGCAGGCCACAATTTTAGAAGTCCCTATAGGGTTGAAGGAAGAAGACCTACAAAAAGCAAAAACAAAATATCCTGCTCTTGACATTAGTGCACAAGAGTGAAAGCTTTCATGGAATTGCTTGTAAGCGTAAAGTAAGTCCTTTTCCTAATGAAGATGCATGGAAGCTTGGCTGACTGAATGGTTTATCTAACAGTTTATTCCATTGATTTAGTGAATGACCATGTTAAGGCAAAAACTGACCCAAGGAAGTCAGTTTCCAGTGTCTCTTCTATTATTCTAACCTTTTTCATGTTGTTGTATGCACTGCAGCACTCAATTCAGATCAAACATTTGTTGAACATTACTTACAAGGACCTATGATTGACTTTCATACACATTCTATGGGAAGTCAAACCATAATAATCAATGAAATGGAATGATTCTCTTCTGTATCTGCTTCAACTTGATTCCCTGTGGGTTTTGAGGTTTCCCACCACCTTCCACTCCCATTGCCACCTGTGTCTGTCCCAGCTGCTGCTGCATCTCCAGTTGTCTGCACCGCTCGCCCCATACCACTTCACCATTCCTGCTCTTGCCACACACAGAGCTTCATTACGACCAAGTGTGCCTTTCTTTTTTGCCCCATCAAGAACTCACCCTGTAGAAGACCATCCTGATTAAGGACTTAACAAGGGTAGGTTCAATTTAAGTTCACTTTGGACATACTTGAAATAGTATTTTCTTTTTTTCCTGAGATGGAGTCTTACTCTGTTGCCCAGGCTGGCGTGTAGTGGCATCATTTTGGCTCAATGCAACCTCCACCTCCCGGGTTCAAGCAATTCTCCTGCCTCAGCCTTCTGAGAAGCTGGGATTACAGGCACATGTCACATGCCTGGCTAATTTTTGTATTTTTAGTAGTGATGGGGTTTCACTATGTTGGCCAGGCTGGTCTCGAACTCCTGACTTCAGATGATCCACCTGCCTTCGCCTCCTAAAGTGTGGGGATTACAGGCGTGAGCCATTGCGCCTGTCCAATAGCTGAGTTTTACTAATGTTCAATAGGCTTTGAAAACAGATTCAGTTCTAGTTTGCACTGCTTTACTAAACAGTTGGTTTTGTAAACACCTGGTTTTGTAAACACCTTAGGTTAGTTTCACGGTTCACTAAAAACTTCATATTTGAAATCTGCTCAGAGGTTCAATAAAATAGTGCAATTCTTTCTTGCTTCTTGCTCCCCTTTCTGTTTGGCTCTGGTCCTAAGAAAAGCCAAATACTGACATCTGTTGCAATGTTCCTCCCCAGCCCTCCAATTAGGGATGATGAAAATCTAAGGCATTTTGTTCTCCTAACAATTTTAAATTATGCTGTTGGTCTTCTTACCCAAATAATAATATACACTGCAATATTTTAAATGTTGGGTACCACCTAGAGGAGACAGTATTTACTGATCCAGTTGATGAACATATTTTCAGAAAAAAAAATCGGGGAAAATGCTTCCCAGTATACCAATCTTAGATATTAGACATTTTAGGAGAACTCAGTCACTGATTGTGCCATTCTGGTGCCACAGAAGATCACAAGTTATAAAGTCAGCAGGGATTTGAATAAATGAGAAAGTGAGGAAATCCTCAGCTACATGGTGAAGGGCTGCAAGCAACTACATGGACCATCAGAATTAGAAATCTTAGTCCAAAGACTTCATTTTAATAGACTTGCAGAGAACTACTTATCTTCCTGAAGTCACAAGGCCACCAGAACCAGGACTAAAAATTGGGGCTCCCAATTTCTATGGATGAACATTTTTTTTTTTTTTTTTTAAGATAAGAGTTTAGCTCTTGTTGCCCAGGCTGGAGTGCAATGGAGCAATCTTGGCTCACCGCAACCTCCGGCTCCTGGGTTCAAGTGATTCTCCTGCCTCAGCCTCCCGAGTAGCTGGGATTACAGGCATGCGCCACCACACCCGGCTAATTTTTGTATTTTTAGTAGAGACGGGGTTTCTCCATGTTGATAAGGCTGGTATTGAACTCCCAACCTCAGATGATCCACCTGCCTCAACCTCCCAAAGTGCTGGGATTACAGGCATGGGACAGGATGAACTTCTTATAATTCATACATGGCTTCTTTTTTTAGAGACAGGGTCTCATTCTGTTGTGCAGGCTGGAGCACAGTGGCGTGAATGTGGCTCACTGCAGCCTTGACCCCCTGGGCTCAAGACATTCTCCTGCTTCCCCCTCCCAAGCTGGAACCACAGGTAAGTATCACTACATATGGCTAATTTTTCATTTTTTTTTTATAGAGATAGGGTCTCCCTTTGGTGCCTGGGCTGGTCTCAAGCTCCTGGCATCAGGGGATCCTCCCACCTCAGCCTCCCGAGCTATTTTTTTTTTTTTAAATAGAGACGGAGTCTCACCATGTTGCCCAGTCAGGTGCTTATTGTTAAGAGTTCATGCTTTGTACTCCCATTTTAAGGACCTACCACCTTGAATCAATGACTGGAAATTCTGACAAGATATATATTTCTGTATCTCTAATAGTTATTCACAGTAATAAAAAACAGGTATATCCTGAATGTCTGATGGATTGCTTAAAGTGTGCCTGTATGATGGACACTACCTCAGCCAGGTGATAAGAATATATCCTTGATGTGATGTAATGAAAAGAGCAATTCACCTCCTTAGAGTCCACAACTCCAGTTGAATCATGAGAAAAACATTAGACAAACTCAATGTGAGCAATATTCAACAAAATACTTCACCAGTACTCCTCAATGCTATCAGGGTCATCAAAAGCATGGAAAGTCTGAGAAATTGTCATGGCTAAGAGGAGTCTAAGGAGACATGATGACCAAATATAATATTGTATCCTGGCTGACATCTCAGAAGAGAAAAAGGACATGGGTAAAAGCCAGTGAAATCTGAATAAAAGTGGAGTTTAGTTAATAGTAATATACCAATATTGGTTCTTTAATGGAAAAATATAACATGGTATCATTAGAAAAACAGGGATAAAATTTCTTGTTTTAAAAGTTCAGTTTAGGTCAGGTGTGGTGGCTCCCGCCTGTAATCCCAGCACTTTGGGAAGCTGAGGTAGGTGGATCACCTGAGGTCGGGAATTCAAGATCAGCCTGACCAAACATGGAGAATTCCTGTCTCTACTAAAAATACAAAATTAGCTGGGCATGGTGGTGCATGCCTGTAATCCCAGCTACTCAGGAGGCTGAGGCAGGATAATTGCTTGAACCTGGGGGGCAGAAGTTGTGGTGGGCCGATATCGTACCATTGCACTCCCGCTGGGCAACAAGACTGAAACTCTTCCGTCTCGAAAAAAGAAAAGAAAAGAAAGTTAAGTTTATTCACTTTAACAGATTGTTGGTTGCTCTAAGATTACATGATTGTGCTTGCCTATTTTTTTTTTAGCATTGTTTTCTTTTATGAAGTGGGAATAGTAGATGGTGTCTGTTAAAAAGTGTTAAAAAATGTTAGTGCCCTAAGTCAATCACTGAAATACTGCATGTCCATGAAATCCCTATGTCTAAAAAGCATTTCCATATATCATGTTGTCTTTTTATTTTTTTGGTCTGGGAGAGTGCTCAGGGATTTGTGAGAGGCAGTAAGAAATGTACATCTGTCTTCCACCAAGATGGATGAATAGGAACATGAAATAAAACGAGAAGGCAAGAGAAAAAAGAGTGAAAAGAAACGAACAAAGCCTCCAAGAAATATGGGATTATGTGAAAAGGTCTAATCTACGCTTGATTGGTGTACCTGAAGGTGATGGGGAGAATGAATCCAAGTTGGAAAACACTCTTCAGGATATTATCCAGGAAAACTTCCCCAACCTAGCAAGGCAGGCAAACATTCAAGTCCAGGAAATACAGAGAACACCATAAAGATACTCCTTAAGAAGAGCAACCCCAAGGCATATAATCGTCAGATTCACCAGAGTCGAAACGAAGAAAAAAATGCAAAGGGCAGGCAGAGAGAAAGGTCGGGTCACCACAAAGGGAAGCCCATCAGACTCGCAGCAGATCTCTCAGCAGAAACCCTACAAGCCAGAAGAGAGTGGGGGCCAATATTCAACATCCTTAAAGAAAAGAACATTCAACCCAGAATTTCATATCCAGACAAACTAAGCTTCATAGGTGAAGGAGAAATAAAATCCTTTATGAACAAGCAATCACTGAGAGATTTAGTCACCACCAGACCTGCCTTACAAGAGCTCCTGAAGGAAGCACTAAACACGGAAAGGAACAAGTAACAGCCACTACAAAAATGTACCAAATGGTAAAGACCAATGACACAATGAAGAAACTGCATCAACTAACAGGCAAAACAACCAGCCAGTAACAAAATGGCAGGACCAAATTCACACATAACAATATTAATTGTAAACAGCCTAAATGCCCCAATCAAAAGACACAAACTGGGAAACTGGATAAAAAGTCAAGACCCATTGGTGTGCTGTATTCAGGAGAACCATCTCACATGC
>NW_016107760.1:1501979-1504073 GCF_001604975.1 Cebus imitator
AATCCAGGAGCTGGTTTTTTGAAAAGATCAACAAAATAGACCACTAGCCATATTAATAGAAAAGGGAGAAGAATCAAATAGATGCAATAAAAAACAATAAAGGGGATATCACCACTGATTTCACAGAAATACAAACTACCATCAGAGATTACTACAAACAACTCTATGCACATAAACCAGTAAACCTGGAAGAAATGGATAAATTCCTGGACACTTGCACCCTCCCAAGACTAAACCAGGAAGAAGCTGAAACCCTGAATAGACCAATAAAAAGGGCTGAAGTTGAGGCAGCAATGAATAGCCTACCAACCAAAAAAAGCCCAGGTCCAGACAGGTTCACAGCTGAATATTCTACCAAACATACAAAGAGGACCTGGTACCATTCCTTCTGAAACTATTCCAAACAATACAAAAAGAGGGAATTTTCCCTAACTCATTTTATGAGACCAACGTCATCCTAATACCAAAACCTGGCAGAGACTCAACTAAAAAAGAAAACTTCAGGCCAATATTCATGATGAACATCGATGCAAAGATCTTCAATAAAATACTGGCAAGACGACTGCAACAGCACATCAAAAAGCTTATCCATCACGATCAAGCAGGTTTCACCTCGGGGATACAAGGCTGGTTCAACTTATGTACCTATAAATGTAACCCATCACATAAACAGAATCAAGGGCAAAAACCACATGATCATCTCAATAGATGCAGAGAAGGCTTTCGACAAAATTTAACAGCCCTTTATGCTAAAAACCCTCAATAAACTAGGTATTGATGGAACGTATCTCAAAAGAATAAAAGCTATTTATGACAAACCCACAGCCAGTATCATACTGAATGGGCAAAAACTGGAAGCATTTCCTTTGAAATCTGGCACTAGACAAGGATGCCTTCTCTCACCACTCCTATTCAATACAGTATTGGAAGTTCTAGCCAGAACAATCAGGCAAGAAAAAGGAATAAAGGGTATTCAATTAGGAAAACAGGAAATCAAATTGTCTCTATTTGCAGATGACATGATTGTATATTTAGTAGACCCCATCATCACAGCCCAAAATCTCCTTAAACTGATAAGCAACTTCAGCAAGGTCTTAGGATACAAAAATCAATGTGCAGAAATCACAAGGATTCCTATACACTAATAACAGACAAACAGAAAGCCAAATCAAGAGCGAACTTTCATTCACAATTGCTACAAAGGGAATAAAATACCTAGGAATACAACTAACAAAGGATGTAAAGGACCTCTTCAAGGAGAACTATAAACCACTGCTCAAGGAAGTAAGAGAGAACACAGATGAAAAACATTCCATGCTCATGGTTAGAAAGAATCAATATCATGAAAATGGCCATACTGCCCAAAGTATAGATTCAATGCTATCTCCATCAAGCTACCAATGACCTTCTTCACAGAACTGGAAAAAAACTTTAATCTTCATATGGAACAAAAGAGAGCCCGCGTAGCCAAGACAATCCTAAGCAAAAAGGACAACGCTGGAGGCATCACGTTACCTGACTTCGAACTATACTACAAGGCTACAGTAATCAAAACAGCATGGTACTGGTACCAAAATAGAGATATAGACCAATGGAACAGAACAGAGGCCTCGGAAGCAATGCCACACATCCACAACCATCTAATCTTTGACAAACCTGACAAAAACAAGCAATAGGGAAAGGATTACCTGTTTAACAAATGGTGTTGGGAAAACTGGCTAGCCATGTGCAGAAAGCAGAAACTGAACCCCTTCCTGACACCTTACACTAAAATTAACTCCAGATGGATTAAAGATTTAAACATAAGACCTAACACCATAAAAACCCTAGAATAAAACCTAGGCAAAACCATTCAGGACATAGGCATAGGCAAGAACTTCATGACTAAAACACCAAAAGCAATGGCAAAAAAAGCCAAAATAGACAAATGGTATCTAATTAGACTTAAAAATTTCTGCATAGCAAAAGCAAACAAACAAAAACAATCATTAGAGTGAACTGGCAACCAACAGAATGGGAAAAAATTTTTGCAATCTACCCATCTGACAAAGGGCTAATATCCAGAATCTACAAAGAACTAAAACAGATTTACAA
>NW_016107760.1:1504898-1516296 GCF_001604975.1 Cebus imitator
AAGAAACGTACATCTGTTGAGTATACCTACTGGTTAGGCACGAAGCTTCACATGTACATGATTTCTTAGCAAATCTTTGCAATTTAAGTTAGGCATTGTCATATTACAGATAAGAAAGTACTAGTAATATAGGATAAATAACTTGCCCAAGTAATGTGCTAACGGGAGGGAAGCAAATCCAAGTTTACCTGACTCTAGAACCTGTGCTCTTTTTAATAATACCATATCACTTAGTATAGAGAATATCTAGTAGTCTTTTTTTTTTTTTTTTTTTGAGAGGGCGTCTCACTCTTGTTCAGGCTGGAATGCACTGATGGTGCAATCTTGGTTCACTGTAACCTCTGCCTCCCCAATTCAAGCAATTCTCTTGCCTCATCCTCCTGAGTAGCTGGGATTACAGGTGCATGCTATCACACCTGGCTCATTGTTTTATTTTTAGTAGAGATGGGGTTTCATCATGTTGGTAAGGCTAGTCTCGATCTCCTGACCTTGTGATCCACCCGCCTCGGCCTCCCAAAGTGCTGTGATTACACGCATGCGCCACCACGCCTGGCCATCTAATAGTCATTTTAAAGAGAAACAGTGTTCAATTTTTTGGTTATATATTTTGATGCTACCTTTTCATATTCAGTGTATTCTTATAGCAATAACAAGTGTCAGTATTATGCCTTTAAGCTTCCATCCTAACTCGTTTTGTCTTTTTGTTCAAGTAACCATATAAAACCTATCAGGAGATAGTCATATAATAATACCCTGGTTATCTGCAGTTAAAACAACACTACAGCAGACTACAAGTTCTCAGGCAGAAGCTAGTACAAGCCAAGCTGCCTCAAAGAATTGAAGACATCAAGTTCAAAAACGAAAAACTGGATCAATCACAATGCCACCCAGACCCTGAGACTAAAGAAACTGTGCCTGGATTTTAGAACGTCAATGGCATAACAATTCAGTCAGTCAGGGAGAGTACAGGAGAATGAGGGAGCCAAAGTAACCAAAGAGAGATGAGGAGAGGGGAGGAGGGAGGGGAGGGGAGGGTAGAGGGAGAGGGCACAGCACTGGCAAGAAGAAAGCAGCAAACAATACGTAATTTACTAGAAAGCCCAGATCACTCTAAGACCATGCTAGATTAACAAGGATATGACTGTGGCTCCGCAACTTCTCAATTACATGCTGAAAACAAATGCAGTAAGGAACATATAAGCATATAGATGAATTCTTAGCCGTGTTCAATTTAAAGCTAGAATTAAAAAATGTTTAAAGGTATGTAACTAATGCATTATAATTTAGGGATCTAAAATCTAGTCTTCTGTTTGCTAAAATTTAAATGATTAAAACAAGAGTTTATTTTTCTTGCATTCCTTCATTTACTGAAGTCAATTAAAAATAAAGCCATGTTTAAACAAGTGTTGGAGACCAACTTTTAATAATACATATTTCATTTTCAGAAACATATGCTAACCATCAACAACATGATCAGGGTTCCATTGCCCCAGATGTTATTTCATTGGTACATTGTATTGATATTTACAAAGGCTTTCAAATTCAACAACACAAAACAAAACAGCTTAATTTTTAAAAACTACAATGCCTTAAAAAATGTAAACAGTTTCATTTTTACATTATTGTAAAAAAGAAGACTCACTCCTTAATGTGGCTTAATTTTTTTTTTTAAGTGAGCAAAGCCTGGTGCTCATGGATAAAGAATGAAAATAATTCTTTACATAGAAACATTGTGCTCCAGTGTGGCAAAGAAAAAAAATTATATGTACACATATAAAGGAAAGAATCTTAAGCCCACAATTTAGACCACAAAAAAGTCTTGTCCCCAAATTGAGAAATTTATAAAAACCATTTACACATGGTTATTGACCTATTGGAAACCTATATAACATTTTCAAAACAATAACTCAGTCAAAAGATACCACTTTTCTTAAAAATGAAATTTTGTGCAAAAAAAAATTGTTTAAGCTAGAAACAAGACTATCTCCCCTAGTAAGAGGCCAAAAGAGCCACTGAAATAATTTAACTCTGTTAGATTTAATGCATGTAACCAAAAGGCACACACATGTGATTAATATATTAATATCTTTTCATGCAGAAACCTGTGCATGTTCATAATTATACAACAAAAACACAAACAAAACACAACATAAAGCCTAATGTCTGGCAATGTTATTCTAGCCATATTCCTTCCTATTCTATCATCCCAGGGTTTCCTAGATCATTAACACTGCCTCTCAAAAAATATATTATATTTGAACAACTTTCAATAAAAATTTAAAAAGTATGTTAGCCTGGAACACTATATTTTTTCAGTTCTGATACATATAGAAACTTACTGATATGTTTATTTTAAATGTCATTTCAAATTAAGATACAGTTTTTCTTTTATTAATAAACACTTTGATTGCTCCAGTGAAGTCAGCAGAGAGAAGAACTTCTGTGTTATCTGTCTTCATAATACCTTAAAAGCATAAAAAAAAGTTTTAAGTTGGTTTGTAAAGGAATATGAAATCTGCTGCCACAATTATCATATGACCATGACCCTCCACCTTCAGGGGAGAAGATCGTCTCCCCACCTTTTGAGTCTCCTTTTCTGGCTGGCTCCTGTAATTCTTTCATTCTGCTGAATCTCTTTTCCTCTCTGAGGCTCACTTCCACTTGCCTTGTCTTACCTGGTCTTTCCCTGGCTTGAGGATATTATAGTCTCTTGGGGCCTGGATGCTTGGATTTATTCCTAGGCAACCTAGGCATCTAAGTCATCTAATGCTTCATTGCATGGCAAGAAGCTAGTGTGTCATTCAGCCCCAGGACTAGAGTACTGGCAGAATGGGATCAGCTAGCAAGTCTGTTGCTAACAGGGGTGCCTAACAAGGTTGCCAGTAAGGTTTATTGTATAGCAGACACACTGAAACTGCCATGAAATGAAGTAGACACATTCGCTGTGTGAATGCTGACAGAACCTTTTGCCATATGGTTACTGTAAAGCTGTATAACTATGCTGAATGGCATAGATGCTTACCTCTTACATTTGCCAGTTGCATAAAAACATTTAATAAACAAATTCAATGTTAACTAACTCTATTATACATAAGTAAAAATTGAGATTTTTAACTTGAGATTTAAAAAAGAAAATAATCCAAGCTTTAATTGGAAAGTTGTGTACAGGATGAGTCACACAAAATGGTTTCACTTAGATGTGCTAAAAACATATCCTAAGCCTTTGAACATTCCTTTACCACCCTTTTGGTGTATCTCATAGCAGTGCTATGCAGTAGCAGCAGCAGCAGCAAAGAGGACTTAGGGATATGAGAAAGGATAGAGAAGAAAAGAATTCATCATACACATAAAATGCTTTGTAGGACACAATAATAATGAAAATGATAACAATAATGCCTATGACATGCTTGGCATTTTGCCAGGCAGTTTTACACATACAAGTATATATATATATATTTAGATACAGAGTCTCACTCTTTTGACCAGGTTGGAATGCAGAGGCACCATCATAGCTCACTTGTAACTTCACACTCCTGGGCTCAAAGGATCCTTCCAACTCAGCCTCCCTAAGGCACACACCACGGTGCCCAGCTAGTTATTTAATTTTTTGTGGAGACAGGGTCTTGCTATGCTCTCCAGGCTGGTCTCAAACTCCTGGCCTCAAGTGATCCTCCCGCCTTGGCCTCTCAAAATGTTGGGGTTACAGGCATGAACCACCATGCCCAGCCTATACATGTTATATTTAATTCTTAGTAAAACCCTGTAAACTAGGTTATCATTTTACACATAAGGAAAATTTCGGCTAAAATTGCTAAATATGTCAGGAACAAAGAAAGAGGGCAATTGGATGTATTTTCTGATCCCACACTTTGGGTTTAAGACAGAGTTTATTCTTCTTTTTTTTGAGATGCAGTGTCACTCTGTCGCCCAGACTGGAGTGTAGTGGTGCAATCTCGGCTCACTGCAACTTCCGCCTCCCAGGTTCAAGCGATTCGATTCTCCTGCCTCAGTCTCCCAAGTAGCTAGGATTACAGGCATGGGCTGCCACGCCCTGCTAATTTTTGTATTTTTAGTAGCGACGGGGTTTCACCATGTTGGTCAGGCTGGTCCTGAACGCCTGACTTCGTGATCTGCCTGCCTTGGACTCCCAAAGTGCTGGGATTATAGGCGTGAGCCACCATGCCTCGCCTGAGAGTTTATTCTTAGACTACACCTACGTGGGTACAAATGACAAACACAAATCTTGAGTACAATCCACTAAAATTTGTGGCTCTTCAAAAAGGACTCAGTTAGTTAACTGAACCTTGTTAAAGTGGTACATTTTTGAGAAGTTAAAAAAAAAAACTGTATTTTTTTACTATTCCTCAAATTGTTTTAAAAGCTAGAACTTCCTGTGGAATGTGCAGGGGAGGTATATAGAATGTAAAAAGGTAGCACTGGGGAAAAAAGAAAAGAAAAAAAAAATAGGCCACGTGTGATGGTTCATGCCTGTAATCTCAGCACTTTGGCCATGGTAGGAGGACTAACCTTTTGGAGGCTAGAAGTTTGAGACCAGCCCAGCCAACATGGCGCAACCCCCTCTCTACTAAGAATACAAAAAATTAGCTGGGCGTGGTGGTGCATGCCTGTAATCCCAGCTCCTGGGGAGGCTGAGNGTGTAGTCCTAGCTACTCAGGATGCTGAGGCAGGAAGATTGCTTGAGGACAGGAGTTCAAGGTTGCAGTGAGCTACAATTGCACCACTGTACTCTAGCCAGGAGCGAGACCCATTCATTCATTCATCCATTCATTCATTCATTCATACATACATACATATATACCTACCTACCTACAAACAAACAAAGGTAATTAAAAAGAAAGAAAAACTTAAATGACTTAAGTTAGAAGAGGGAAGCTGGATTTGATTCTGAGAAGGAAAGAAAAACAGAACATAAATAGGCATTTAGTAAAGGTTTAATCATTCTAACTTGGTTTATTTTTGTATCTTGTACTGAAAAGTGCTAGACTGAAGTTCATCTTTGTTATCAAAATTTTTCTTCAAAGACGAATAGTGTAGTGAGTGGAGTAGATAGTGTAAATAATACTATAAGAAAAATTACTTGAGATTAAAGTACTTGATAACTTTTTAGCATTCAAATACTTTAAAAGCACTCTTTGTATATTGTATCTATTCTTGTGGCTTTATGACCTGTTTGTAGTGTGAGACAATACATTCAATAAACTATTATGTAATAGATTTAAACATTAAAAACAATTTATTTATATTTATATATATATATATAAATAAATTAAAGCAATTCTCCTGCCTCAGCCTCCTAAGTACCTGGAATTACAGGTACACACCACAATGCCTGGCAAAATTTTCTTTTTTTTTTTTTGAAATAGAGTCTTGCTGTGTCACCCAGGCTAGAGTGTAGTGGCACGATCTCAGCCCACTGAAACCTCCACTTTCCTGGGTTCAACCACTTCTGCCTCAGCCTCCTGAGTAGCTGGGATTACAGGCGTGTGCCACCACACCTGGCTACTTATTGTATTTTTAATAGAGACGGGGTTTCAACATGTTGGCCAGGCTGGCCTTGTACTCTTGATCTCAAGCGATCTGTTCACTTTGGTCTTCCAAAGTGCTGAGATTGTAGCCATGAGCCACCATGCTCAACCACGATTGGTATTCACAATACAAACTTGTTTTCACTAACAATTGGCCCAAATTTTCATAGTCTTACCATACTCTTAAGGACTAGCAGAACTACTACAGATTTTTATATAACTGATTGGCACTCAATATTACTTGTTGAGTTTCTTCTTCCTTTCTAATATGAGCACTTTGTAAAACTGGAATTAATACTCATTCTCAAAGCATATGCTACAAATGGCAAGAAATTTGTAGTTCAAGACCAGCCTGGCCAACATGTTGAAACCCTGTCTCTACTAAAAAGATACAAACTTGTAAACAGCCACTTATCTCGAGAAACTGTTAAGTTGCGGCAAGTAGAAAAATTAGCCCTGCTTCATTTGGGTTTAGTTCATTTCATAAGACAGCTGTTCATTAAGCACCTACTATATGTAGGCAAGCACTGTGTAAGACACTGGCAATACAACAATAAATAAGACATGAAAACTGTCTGTCTTCTAGAGATTAGAGACAAGTAGAAGAGACAGATAATAAAGAAGGTTTACATTTGTATATATTGTTTGCACTTCTCTAAAGAGAATGGTTACCTATAAATAGTTATAAACATCCAAATTTTTCATTTTTATTTCTCAGGTGAATGTAAAAGAAGTAAAACTTTCAGGAAATATGTTACTGACATGTTCAGAAATGGATATCTGACAACCATTAAGTGGCAAACAAGAAATATTCTTTGGTGGCTCACACCTGTAATCCCAGCACTTTGGGAGGCTAAGTCGGGTGGATTTCTTGAGCCCAGAAGTTTGAGACCAGCCTGGGAGACATGGTGAAACCCCATCTCCACAAAAAATACAAAAATTAGCTGGGCATGGTGGCATAGGCCTGTAGTCTCAGATACTCAGGAGGCTGAGGTGGAAGGATCACCTGAGTTCAGGGAAGTTGAGGCTGCAGTGAGCTGTGACTGCACCACTGCACTCCAGCCTGGATGACAGAGCAAGACCCTGCCTTAAGAAAAAAGAAAAAAGAAATATTCTTTATACTAGTGAAAACCTCATTATACTGACATGAGATAAATCAGGCTACTAAGTGCTGACTAGAAAAAATATAGGACAAGTAAAGATTTACCAGAAGGTGTGGCATCCAAAACTTCAGCATCTTCACTTTTCTCATTCCCTTCTGATTTTTCAGACTGCACATCCAAAGATAACATCAAACTTGGGTTCGGAGCAAAGATGGCTGATGTAACAACTGCATTGTGGGCTGTGGAAAAAATTTACTTCAAGATAATTGAAAATGGAATACCAAACATCAAGATAAACACGACAGTGTATGTTATATACCAAATATCCTTAAAAACTAACATAGAAGTAACTCCAAGTGATTTAAAACTCAAAAATATTTTCTAAAAAAATGTCACATATAAGTTATGAAATTCCCTGACTTCTCAAATTTTAGACCAAAGTTCTTCCTTAATATAGATAAATCAAACAAGCAAAGCCAAATGCAATGCAGTTTATCACTGTCAAACTGCCTCTCTAAAATAATGCCTAAATGAATTTACTTCTAGTACATATCCACTTTAAACTGATTCTCTTATAAGACACACAAAAGCAAGTATTTACTTACCTTTAATACCTTCCCAGAAGTCATTACGATCTCTCCTGACTGAAGTAAACTTGCTTAGGTCATGGTAAGTACTCCATATGTAAACATACTTATCTTCTGAACCACTAACGAGGTAAGTAAAATCATGGCTGAATTTGGGGAAGAAAGAAAAAAACAAGTAAAATGCGAGTGTGTATGTTTAAAGGTTTCCTTTATCAGTGCTTCGTACTTTGTGATACCTAAAATAACACACGAAGGATCTTGTCGAATACGTAGACTCATGGTGTCACTCAAGATGTTCTAAATGTGTAAGTATGAGGTAGTGGCCTGGTACTTGTATTTGCATCAATGCTCTAGGTAACTATGATGTTAGTTAATTTACGTTGGGAGGAATGTTAATTTAAGGTGTGAAAGACAGAAGCAGAATACTTTACCAGTTGAATTACTGGGTAATTACTGTATAATTCAAGAAAAAAGAAGAATTGGTAAGAGAAGCGCTGAAAGAAGAGGGCTAGAAAGAAGAAAAGACAGCTAACCCAATTTCAGGAGAGTGTCCAGAACCCAAAATTTTCTTTTTCCTTTTTTTCTTTTTTTTTTGAGACAAGAGTCTCGCTCTGTTGCCAGGTTGGAGTACAGTGGCACAATCTCGACTCACTGCAACCTCTGCCTCTGGGGTTCAAGCAATTCTCCTGCCTCAGCCTCCTAAGTAGCAAGGACTACAGGCACGTGTCACCACACCCAGTTAATTTTTGTATTTTTAGTAGAGACAGGGCTTCACTATGCAGGCCAGGATGGTCTCGATCTCTTGACCTTGTGATCTATTTGTCTAGGCCTTCCAAAGTGCCAAAGTGCTGGGATTACAGGCGTGAGCCACTGTGCCCGCCCCCGCTCCCCTTTTTTTGACACAGAGTTACGTTCTTGTTGCCTAGGCTGGAGTGCAATGGTGTGATATTAGCTCACCGCAACCTCCACCTCCTGGGTTCAAGTGATTCTACTGCCTCAGCCTCCCGAGTAGCTGGGATTACAGGCATGCACCATCATGTCCAGCTAAGTTTGTATTTTTAGTAGAGGCGGGGTTTCTCCATGTTGGTCAGGCTGGTCTGGAACTCCCAACCTCAGGTGATCCGTCTGCCTCCCAAAGTACTGGGATTACAGGTGTGAAACACCTCGTCTGGCCCCAAATTAGAAATTTAAGTAACAATGATATGTAAAGTTTTGAATAGAGGACACTGGGCTGTGTGGTGTTAAAATGCTTTCTTAGTGTCCTAAAAGGTTCCTTCCTTTCCTAAAAGGTTCAAGACAATGTGGCAGGGAGGGGAGTAGCAGAATGAGCCCCCTCTTAAAAGCATAAACAAAGGTACAAAAGCAAAAACTTTAGAGATGAGAGTTTTCTAATCCTGGCTCTACAACTATGACTTTAGGCCAATCACTTAATTTTCTGAGTCTTGGTTTCTTCATCTGCGGAAAGGGGGAAATTCTAATCCTATAGATTATATAGGTGGACAAGGTAAAGTATTGCATGATAATAAAATACCAGTTGCAAAAGTGAAAAGAAAAACTCCATTAAACATAAGGCATAGACCAATGGAAAAACTGAAATACGGGAGAAATGTTCTGATCTCTTTTGGGAATATCTCATTGCCAATTTACCTGAAACTTGCTTTGATCTGGCTGCTGCTATTGACGTAACCCTTATACTTCATGGAGAGTGACAAATCTCTCAAATCATATAGTCTGATTCTGGAGTCATTTGAGGTTACCAATATCTAAAAATAGATCAAATGAAAAGTTAAAAATATCATCTTTTAATACAAGTTAAGCTACAACCCAAAAAGGGTGTTACACACATACAAATGTACCCCAAAACTAGAAAAAGTAGTATTCTACAAGAAAAAGAATACATTTTTTGCCAAGATATTAATAACTAACTTTCAAGAATCTAGGTATATAGTATAGAGAGACATGGTTTTGAATACTGTAGTACCTTATTTTCTCCAGGTAAAGGCTCAATGCCAGTAATTTTTCTTCCAACTTTGTTGCGCCCTCTAGTAGATCGGACATGTATTTGTGTATGGTATTTCAAATGCTAAAAATAAATCATACATTTAACATATTAGAATTAGAAGCATGTGTGGTGGCTTGCATCTGTAATTCTAGCTACTCAGGAGGCTAAGGCAGGAGAATTGCTTGAGCCCAAGAGTTTGAGGCTGTAGTGAGCCAATAATTGCATCACTATACTTTAACTTGGGTGACAGGGTGAGACTTTCTCTCTATAAAAGAATTCTTTTTGCTTGGAAGTAGTGGCTCACACCTGTAATCCCAGCACTTTGGGAGGCTGAGGCAGGTGAATCACTTGAGGTCAGGAGTTCAAGACCAGTCTGGCCAACATGGTGAAATCCTGTCTCTACCAAAAACTACAAAATTTAGCTGGGTGTGGTGGCATGTGCCTGTAGTCTCAGCTGCTTGGGGAGCTGAGGCACAAGAATCACTTGAATCCGGGAGGCGGAGGTTGTAGTAAGCCGAGATAGCTCCACTGCACTCCATCCTGGGTGACAGAGTGAGACTCCATCTCAAAAAAATTTTTTTTTTAAAAATTCAAATTAGAAGAAATCTCAAAAGTCATCTGTTCCAACTCTTAAGACAGACATGGTATTATTTGTCCCAATTTAGAGAAAATGCAGTTAAAGCTCAGAGGGGATAAACAACTTGTCCAAAATCACGAAAGTGTTTACTAAGTATAAAATTATATAATTTACAGAAAACAATCATTTACCTCTGTATCATAGAAAATACATCTGCCATCATATGTCCCAATCACCGCATATTTGCCATTTTGACAGAAATTTGCAGCTGTGATTAATTTCGTCTGACCATCTACTTCATTCCACAAAGCCACTTTTTTGTCAGGTATGTTCCAAAGGCGGAGCTTTCCATCCAACGACCCACTTAGAAAATACCTGTCATCCTAAAAAGGTGGCAAAAGAGGAAGCTTCCATTTTACCCCATCAAGACAAAACTCATTAGCATATTAAATCAGTAAGTCTATTATAATAGTTTAAAAATGCAGATTTCAGGGCCGGGTGTAGTGGCTCATGCCTGTAATCCCAGCACTATAGGAGGCTGAGGTGGGTGAGTCACAAGGTCAAGATATCGAGACCATCCTAGCCAACAGGGTGAAACCCCATCTCTACTAAAAATACAAAAATTAGGCATGCTGGCACGTGCCTGTTGTCCTAGCTACTAGGGAGACTGAGGCAGGTGAATCACTTGAACCTGGGAGGCGGAGGTTGCACTGAGCTGAGATCGTGCCACTGCATTCCAGCTTGGCGACAGACTTTCATCAAAAAAAAAAAATTTCATTTAAAAATTACTATTCTTTAAGCAAGCATTATTTTATGCACCAAAAGCAGTAACAACAATTAGAAACCTCACTATTCATTTTTCAGAAATAAGGTTCTAATCACTTCATCATATCCTTAAACTGCCTTTCACAAGATACGGATGGTAACAGATAATGTGTTTGAGTGTGTAGTGTATGGAAGAAGGTTCTGTGATCAAGTAACTTTGAGAAATTCTGGGTAACAGAAAGTTAAACATGATTCTCAGTTAACCTGCATTCTGAACCTCCAAAAAGAGGATAAAGTAGGTAGCATTTTTCGACATATTTAACCACAGACTTTTTTTTTGGGGGGGGGGCGTGTTAGGGGTGGTGCTACACCTTTCAGGAACATGCTATGGGAAATCTATCGTATATTATACCTTCCTCTAGGATACATGTAATGCTTGGATAAAAGAGCAACATCAGTTAGAGGCCCCCAAAACCAGTCATTTTTGGAACTCTAACACCATGTCAACAGATAATTGCTTCATTATTCATTATTCAAATTGTGCTCTCAAACCAGGGATTTTCAACCTGTGGCAATTTGATCACACAGGGGACATCTGGCATTATCTGGAGACATTTTGGTTGTCACAACTGGTGGGAGGATCAGGATGCTATCAGCATCTAGTGGGTAGAGAGGCCAGATGCTGCTAAAGATCCTATAATGCACAGCCTTCTCTCCTCCTATAACAAAGAATGTCAATAGTACTAGGGTTGAGGCACCTGCTTTAAACTAAATCAGTCCTACTACTAAGCTTGTTTTGATTTTGGCAAGACAAGATA
>NW_016107760.1:1518192-1527757 GCF_001604975.1 Cebus imitator
AAATAATAAAATACTGCATGGAAAACAATCAGATGGGTGTGGTGGCTCAGGCTTGTAATCTCAGCACTTTGGGAGGCTGAGGTGGGCAGATTGCTGGAGTCCAGGAATCTGAAACCAGCCTGAGCAACATGACAATACCCTGTCTCTACTAAAAATACAAAAATTATCCAGGCATAGTGGTGCACGCCTGTAGTCCCAGCTACCTGGGGAGCTGAGTCAGGAGGATCGCTTGAGCCTGGGAAGTTGAGGTGGGAGTGAGACAAGACTGCACCACTTAATTATAGCTTGGGTGACAAAGTGAGACCCTGTCTCAAACAAAAAAGAAAAGAAAAGAATGAGAAAGAAATCGATCACAACCAAATATCTCTTTCCACCCTGATACTTTATAGTTAAAATAGAGTTAGGAAAGATTTATGGATAGAAAGATTTTGCTCACAGTGGCTGATGGGTTAAATGCATCCTTTTGTTATATGTATAGGGGACAGGGATGGGGGTGTTTTTCAGAAAGAAGACTCTAATGACTTGATCATCAAAACCGGTAAGTATTAACATAATTTGTTGTGTGTGTGTGTGTGTGTGTGTGTGTGTGTGTGATAAGAGGTGGAGTCTCACTGTGTTGCCCAGGTTGGTCTTGAACTCCTAGCCTTAAGCCATCCTCCCACCTCAGCCTTCCAAAGTGCTGGGATTATAGGCGTGAGCCACCATGTCTGGCCTAGATTAAATGTTTGTAAATTTCAAAAAAAAAAAAAAAAAAATTTTTTTAACCAAGTCTTCTAAGGGTTTGGAATTATCACTGCTTATGTTATAAGCCTACTCAGGGAAGGAAAGCATATTGAAAACAAGTCAGTCTTCTCCTTCATCTGAGGGAAAAGATGAAGAAATGTGAATATGATTAAAATGTTACATTTAAAAGATAATGGGTGTTAAACATATAAAGTTCAGGACACCACTGGAAATGTGATCATAACATCAACATAGGTGAGGGAAACTTGTCGCTAGGGTCAGCTTGAGACCTCTGCTTATTTTAATCGAGCTAGTGTAGTCAGCACCAACATGTGATTTCCTTTTTGCTTACAGTTGCAAAAAACTATAACTAATTTAGCCTTAAGCATTTGGTGGCTCTGTCCTCTAAGGGCATATAACAGGTCTGCAATTCGACAGCAGATTTTTCTCCTTTGGTTGAAATCATATGAAATACTTGCTTTCTGGGGGGAAAGACATGAAATGATTTTCATACTGAAAAGGAATAAAGAAGAGATATCAAGACTAACAATACAAATTCAGTATATCTTGTAATGAATTTTGATCTTTGCCTCTTTCAGTTTCTTCCTCTGTCTCTTCCCTCCCCAGTCTTCTATTTCTGCTGAGGTACTTCCCTTTCTCATTTATCCATCTGCTGTCTCTTCTTCCTCCATCTGCAATATCTCTCATCTTTAACAGGATACTTAATTTCATTATTTATACTTTGCATGTCTTAATAAAGATTTAGGATAACTTTTTACTGTTACATTTAGAACATAACATCCCCAGTTTTTCTACTGCAGATCAGCAGAATATTTCCTTTCTCATTTCTAAAGCAAAATGAAACACAAAATTAAATTGCTCATAACTAAGTAGCTGTTAATAATTTTTTTTCCTGTAATCCAATTGCCCTCTAGAGAAACCAGGTTTTCTCACCTTCCTTAGAGGGTAACAAAAACACGTATAAACAGTTACTTACTCTTGGATGGAAAGCTATGGCAGTGACAAAATCTATATGTTGAAAACAGCAAAGGCATTCTCTTCTAGAAATGTGCCATAATCTGACTGTTTTATCCATTGAAGAAGAAAGAAGAAAGTAGTTCTATGAAGAAAATGACACTGATTAGGTTATCACTATATGAAAAAGAACCCTATTTATACAATAAATGTGAACTTTTGGTTTTTGTATCCCAACAGTTTTGTTATTGTTAAATGCAGCATTGGAAAGAACAAAAGATTATCAAATTCACTTGGAAGATCCTATTTTCTCACAAACAGTTAAATACCATATTTCATTGATTGTAAAACTTTGTCACATTACCTGTTCTGAAATTAGGATGAATCTTGTCAATGTCTAAAGAAATTTGCCAGGCAGCAGCAGAGAACTATGGTGTGCCTCAGTTATCACTGTCTGCATATATTAGAACTTAGCTATCAGTATAAGGCATCTATTCATTTTATTGTCACTTTAGTTCAGTTACTTTCACATTGATAACACTGGTGAATTTTAACTCATAAAGATCTCTAATTGTCATTTAAAATGTCTTCAAAAGATTATCCTATAATGCAGCATGGAAATGAAAAGTTATTGTGTACCTGTCAAACCGTAGGCAAGAAAATTAGAGAAGAGCAGTTGTCAAATCTTTCAGAATAGATTACAGAATGTTCAAGGCTAGAAGATGGTAGTGTAACTGACTTAGGCACTGTGATGGGCCCATTGCCCAGGAACCAACCATCTATCTATCAAAAGCTTTCAGCTGGCAGAAGCTCATTAATTCCTAAACATAATCTATTTAAGGAGGAGAACTATGAGTTATACTGAATGAGAAAACTCAACTGACACTCCTGTATTCTTTGATGTGCCTAAAGGTGCTAAACAAATCAAGGCAGTGATGACATTTATTGCATACTTACGATGTATAAAGCATTGTTCTTCACATTATATAGCAACCCTGTGAGGTAGACACATTTTATGTGGTATACCTGTTTTCAAATAGATGGTATACTTTATGATTAAAAGTAAGGAATTAAAAAACAGAATTTAGAAGATCTACAATAATCTTTGAAATAATAACTTTTATTTTCAAGATCCACTCAGTTCTAGAAAAGTTTTGAAGAGTAAATGCAGTCTGCCTTATAATTTCCTGTTGATTAATAACAACTGTATAAAAACAGTTATGAACCTATGTTCATGAAAACTGACTTTATTTGGCTAGGCATGGTGGTCCATGCCTGTAGTCCTAGCACTTTGGGAGGCCAATGCAGGTGGATCATTTGAGGTCAGGAGTTCAAGACCAGTCTGGCCAACATGGTGAAACCCCGTCTCCACTAAAAATACAAAAACATTAGCTGGGTGTGGTGGCCCATGCCTGTTATCCCAGCTACTGAGGGAGCCTGAGGCAGGAAAATTGCTTGAACCTGGGAGATGGAGGTTGCAGTGAACTGAGATTGCACCACTGCACTCCAGCCTAAAGACAGAGTGAGATTCCATCTCAAAAAAAAAAAAAATAATAAAAAACCGAAAACTGTATTAAATTCCTGTGATAGTTCATTGCTTTGAGCATATGAAAGAGGTATGTAGACATCCCTAAAATATTAAGTGAAGGTGAAGACATGTTAGACTTGTTCTTAATAAGTATTCTTTAAGAAAGACGTTCTTTTATAAGAATTTAATACTTATTAAATAAACGAAAATAAATAATTTTCTTAAACTAAGCACTGGTTTTAGAAGTCAGATAAATTAGATTAAAACCTAAGTTCTACTCGTAACTAGTTTTGTGATTTTAGATAGGTCACAGGGGCTTAATCTCTTCATCGAGACAAAATCAAAGCTTGTCTGCCTTATGGGGTTGTTACTGTAAGAATTAACAGGGTAATCCTTGTTATTGGAACAAAATACATCTTCGACAAAGAGAAAAACTCACTATAAACACTGTGCTAGACATTAAAGAGAAACAATATCTGGTTTGAGTTGGTGTTTAAACAGTAAAATAGTATCTGGTTCTTACCCTGGAGGGGCTTATAATCTTGCTGCAGAAATTTTGTTCCTTTCCTCTGGATGGGGGTGGGGTGGACGGGCTGGGGATACGAGGATAGACCCTTAGGAACCATTCCTGTATGAGGCAGCACCTCATTGAAATAACTCATCTAGACTAGTGCTTCTCAGACTGGTGAAGGACTGTTTTTTTTTTTTGTTTTTTTTTTTTAATTTCCAATGAGTTGTGGACTGAAACTATTTTAAAATACAGAAAACAATTACTACAAAAATGAAATAAAAATAAAAGGCATATAAAATATAAGCCCCATTTTGTATTATTATACAAAATAGAAGCCCAGGTTTTAAAAGATTAAACAGGCATAAGCTTATTCTGAAAAACTGCCATAAACACTTCTAAACAGTTTACTCTTGGTGTCTGTACTTATCCCTCCAAAGACTGGTGTTCTATATTCATATCATCAGGGACCAGGAAGACTAGGTTGTTTATAGGCTGGCACCAGTCCTTAAAAATGCACATTACTCACTTGAGACAATTAGGTAGCTGGATAGATACTAAATCATATTACTGCTGCCTCCTAAGAGATAGAACGGAAAGAACATCAGGAAAGAAAATATACTCCCGAAAAGCTGAGATTACAGGCGCATGCCACCACATTTGTTATTTTTGTCATCCTGTTTCCTTGTAGTGATTAACTGTTGTGACACTGGAATGGGCTACAGAGTAATGCTCCAAAGTCATGCGGTTTGAACCTAAAATCCCCTAACTGTAGCTATAAGGAAACATTGACAATCTCATAAGGTTGTTTTGAGGGTATGAACAGAGCACATGTCAAGTACTTAACTTTTGTCTGTGTCCTCAGTGCCTAAAATGCTACTTGGCAGATAGTGATGATGACGATGATGATCATCATCATTCAATCAGTTGAAGGCCGTAAGATAAAAAATCTGACGTTTCCCAGAGAAGAAACTGTGCTTTGAGACTACAGCATCAGCTCCTTATAAACAGAATTAATACACGATTCAAACAAGAATTTCTTACTTTAGACCATGAAAGATCAAGGAGATCAGCAGTATGTCCTTTATATTTGCAAAATGGCCGTTGCCGAAAGGGTGCATTTTTATCATCAGGGTCTTCATCAGTTCCACCGCATACCTACTTGGACATAAAGATAAACTTTGAAACTGCAATGTAAAACTAGTGAAACCAAAGGTTCACATTCTTCCCACCCTGTCTGTTCTTTCATCATTTTGTATGATGCCTGACTGAAATCTTGAGTCACCAAAAGCAAGCTCCCCTTTATGCTGATTTACTACTTAGCACTTCTTCCTTTCATCTCCTTGCCCTAACAAACCTGGGTCAACCCTGAAGACATCATGCTATTGTAATCTTTGCCCTCCCTAACAAAACCCCCACTTTGTCCTTTTCCTGAGCATCTGTTCCTTCAGGAGTGGTAAGGGCCAGTACCAGGGGGTGAATCGTGATTGGTCTAAGCTAATGAAGATTAGCTGATTTCCCTTCCCAGTGATGACTGGTTAGACGTTGGTACAATTTCCATGAATTAGACATCAGGCAAAGTTTATGGGGTGGGGGGTGAGGGGAGGCTTCTAGAGAGATTTCCTCACTCTTAAAAAGGGGCATACTAATGGGACTTCTTTCCTGCACCTGAACGTTGCTGTCTTCATGTGACAACTAAGACTATTAGCAGCCATCTTAGGACCATGAGCATAACAAGCCCAAAAGAACAAAACAAAGAATACAAAGCAGGAAGATAGAAGGACAATGCTATGAGCTGCTTAATTAAAAAACCCTGGAACTGCCTTACCTCCAGAGTTGCTTCCTCATCATTTAAGCCATTTTCAGTTGGATTTCTGTTATTTGAGGTCAAAAGCACACTGACAGACGTAGGTAGAAAATAATGCCATACATGTGTACTATGCATCTACTTACAACATGCTTTCGTATTCATTAACTGAATGAATTCTAACAATTCTTTGAGGTAGGTATTAACATTATAAAGATGAAGAAATTAATTTAAAAAAACCCTGAGGCTCAAAGAGGTCAAAATAATATATTAAAGGCCACGTAGCCACCTATCAACAGCAGAATCAAAGCAGTAATACAAGTCATTTTAACTGTAAGTCCAAACTTTGTCCTTCACATGTTTTACATGATATAGCATGAGCAAGAACAGAGTGTTAGCTAAGCCTTGCATATTTAGGGAGAGGTAGGTAGGATGATGAGGACAGAGCAAACAGTACATGGAGATGTAGTAGGAAATTAGGGTAGAAAGGTAGTTTGAGATCACATTTTAAAAGGCCTCAAATTTGTGGCTTAAAAGTTCAGACATGGATAGCCAACGCAGGTTTCTGAAGGGGGGAAAAAAAAACACCACCATCTTACCGGTGCTTCAGAAAAAGAACTCTGGGCAGTAATGTAAAAGATGATTTGGAGAGAGAGTGAAGGCAGGAAGGGCAGTCAATAAGTTCAGGTAAGAACAATGAGGGCTTGAATTAGAACAGTGGCATGGGGATAGATCAAAACCTACCACTACTATTTGTGTAGAACTTTACAGTTTATAAAAAACATCTTCACATCGACCATGGAAGTAGACGAGCAACACGGATTCCCGTAACCTTTGCCAAGCACATCTAATGCTAGATGACTACCATCCCCTACTGCCCAATTTTGCTACCAGACTAGTGAGCACTGCCAGGAGACATACAGCTAAACAGGCTTCCCTCATTATATACAAATCAGATTCGGAGCTTCATTCTTATTGCCCAGGCTGGAACGTAATGGCACAATCTCGGCTCACTGCAACCTCCACCTCCCAGGTTCAGGCCATTCTCCTGCTTCAGCCCCCCGAGTAGCTAAGATTACAGATGCATGCTATCACACCCAGCTAATTTTTTGTATTTTTAGTAGACACAGGGTTTCACCATGTTGGCCAGGCTGGTCTTGAACTCCTGACCTCAGGTGATCCACCGGCCTTGGCCTCCCAAAGTGCTGGGATTACAGGCATGCACCACAATGACCAGACTAAATTTTTTAAATTCTAAAGTAATATGTGATCAGTGTAGACAATTCAGAAATAAAAAACAGAAAAAATTAAAATCACCCCAAACCTGCTCACATTTTGTCTGTCTCCGATCTTTCATTTTTAAAAAATGTATTTGAAATCATATTGAACATGTAATTTACCAAGCTTTCTTTTTATTATATCATGAGCATTTTCTGTATTTCATACTTTGAAAACATTTAGTAGCTGCATAGTATAGATGGATCATGATTAATCATTCTTCCTTTGTTGGTCACTTAGACATTTCCAACTTTTCTGCCAATAAAAATAGCAATTCAGCCCGGCAAGGTGGCTCATACCTGTAATCCCAGCACTTTGGGAGGCTGAGGCAGCCGGATCACCTGAGGTCAGGAGTTCAAGACCAGCCTGGCCAACATGATGAAACCCTTTCTTTGCCAAAAATACAAAAATTAGCCAGTCATGGTGGTGTGTGCCTGTAATCCCAGCTACTTGGGAGGCTGAGGCAGGAGAATCACTGGAACTCGAACAACAACAAACAAACAAACAAAACCCAGCAATTCAATGAATGCCCTGGAACATGAATCTTGGAATCTTTATCCATATTTGACTATTTCCTTTGTTTGTTTGCTTGCTTTTTTGAGACTGAGTCTTGCTCTGTTGCCCAGGCTGAGGTGCAGAGGCATGCTCTTGGCTCACTGTAACCTCTGCCTCCAGGGTTCAAGTGATCCTCGTCTCCGCTTCCCATGTAGCTGGGATTATAGGCATGCGCCACCGTACCCGGTTAATTTTTGTATTTTAGTAGAGACAGGGTTTCACTATGTTGGCCTGGCTGGTCTCGAACTCCTGACCTCCAGTGATCCACCTGTCTCGGCCTTCCACAGTGCTGGGATTACAGTTGTGAGCCATTGCGCCTGGCCGATTTCCTTATCCTTATATTAGGTTTATTACTGGGTCAAAAGGTTTAAACCTGAAACTTTTAGTCTCTCCTGTTTTTTTTTTTTTTTTTTTTTTTATGTCTTGAATTAAAAAATAATACTTCTTAAGTTCCAGGATACATGTACAGAATGTGCAGGTTTGTTACATAGGTAAACATGTGCCAGGGTGGTCTGCTGCACTTATCAATCCATCACCTAGCTATTAAGCCCCACATGCATTAGCTATTTTTCCTGATGCTCTCCCCTCCTCCCCACAACAGGCCCCAGTGTGTGTTGTTCCTCTCCCTGTGTCCATGTGTTCTCACTGTTCAGCTCCTACTTATAAGTGACAACATGTGGTGTTTAGTTTTCTGTTCCTGCATTAGTTTGTTGAGGATAATGGCTTCCGGTTCCATCCATGTCCCTGCAAAGGACATCTTATCATCCCTTTTTATGGCTACACAGTATTCCATGATGTACATGTACCATGTTTTCTTTAACCAGTCTATCGTTGATAGGCATTTGCGTTGACTTCACGTCTTTGCTATTGGGAACAGTGCTGCAATAAACATGTGCATGCATGTATCTTTATAATAGAATGATTTATATTCCTTTGGGTATATACCCAGTAATGGGATTGCTGGATCAAATGGTATTTCTGGTTCTAGGTCTTTGATGAATTGCCACACTGTCTTCCACAAAGATTGAACTAATTTACATTCCCTTCTTCTGTTTGTTTTAATAAAAGTAGGTAAGTATATCAAAGAAAATTGTAGAAAAACAGAGTATAAAGAATCAAAAGATCTAAAATTTTATCACTTAGAGATAAAGAATATTATTAATAATTTAGCATATTTCCTTAAAGTCTTTTATCTATAAATATTTATAGGGCCAGGCATGGTAGTTCACCCCTGTAATCCTAGCACTTTGGGGGCTGAGGTGGGAGGATTGCTTGAGGCCAGGAGTTTGAGACCAGCCTGGACAACATAGTGAGACTGTCTTTACAAAAAATTATTATTTTTATTTTTTGAGATGGAGTCTCACTCTGTCGCCCAGGCTGGAATGCAGTGGTGTGATCCTGGCTCACTGTAACCTCTGCCTTCTGGGTTCAAGGGTTCAAGTGATTTTCCTACCTCAGCCTCCTGAGCAGCTGAGATTACAGGTGCCTGCCACCACATCCGACTACTTTTTATATTTTTAGTAGAGACAGGGTTTCACCATGTTGGTCAGGCTGGTCTCAAACTCCTGATCTCATGTGATCCACTCACCTCAGCCTCCCAAAGTACTAGGATTACAGGTGTGAGTCACCATGCCTAGCCCAAAAGTTATTTTTTAATAACAAAAAAATAGCCAGGCATGATGGTGCTTGCCTGTAGTCCAAGCTACCCAGGAGGCTGAGGTAGGAGGACTGTTTGAACCCAGAAGTTTGAGGTCACAATGTGCTATGATGGTGCCACAACACTTCAGCATGGGGGACAGAGTGAGATTCTTATCCCTTAAAATACATATGTATATTTATAGAAACTTTCTAGTCAAAATTTTTCATTCTGCTTTTTTCACTTTATGTTTTATTGTGACCATTTTTAACATCATTAAATTGTCTTTGAAAACAATTTAAAGACTGCATGTATTTTACTGCATGGGTTATACCATAGTTTTTATTTTCTAACTGTTAGAAATTTAGGTTATTCAAATTTTAGCTATTATAAGAACACTAAGATGAGAATCTTTTTACTTATTTTTCAGAAAATCTAATAATTTTTTGGTTTTTGGTTTTTGTTCTGTTTTTTGGTATTTATTTTGTTATTTTTTCTTGATTATTCCTTTACGATAAAGTATTGAAGGTAGTATTACTAAGTAAAATGTTATAT
>NW_016107760.1:1527977-1542642 GCF_001604975.1 Cebus imitator
AAGGTCTTGTGTTGTCGCCCAGGCTAAAATGCATTCACACGAACTTGGCTCACTGTAACCTCTGCCTCCTGGGCTCCAGTGAGCCTCCCACCCAGCCTCCCGAATACCTGGGACCACAGCCATGTGCCACCACACTCAGCTAATTTTTTTTGTTTGTTTGTAGAGACATGGTCTCTCTTTGTTGCCTGGGTTGGTCTTCAACTCCAGGGCTCAAGTGATCCTCCCGCCTTGGCCTCTCAAAGTGCTGGGATTACAGGCATGAGCCACCATGCCCGGCCATTGTCTACTTTTTATTATGGGCATTTCAAATATATACAAAAGCAGATGGCAGAGTATAATGAACTCCATATAATAATATAATGAATCCCATGCATCCATCACCTGCTTTAACAATTATAAAAATTTTACCTACTATGTTTTATCAATCCTCCCATTTTTGTTTATTTTTGCTGCAGCACTGAAAGCAAGATCTAGACATTAATAATTTTACCAGTAGATACTGCTATATATACCTCCAACTGATAAACTTTCCTTTAAATATGATTACTATGCCACTCTCATACCTAAAAAATACCATTTATATCATCTAGTATCTAATCCATACTCAAATGTCTTAATCATCTAAAGATATATATGTATACATATATATATATATATATATAT
This sequence comes from Cebus imitator, assembly GCF_001604975.1. NCBI lineage: Eukaryota > Metazoa > Chordata > Mammalia > Primates > Cebidae > Cebus > Cebus imitator. Next base: position 1,528,641 of record NW_016107760.1, read on the forward strand.
ATATGGAGTATTGCTCTGTCACTCAGGCTGGAGTGCAGTGGTGTGATCTCGACTCACTGCAACCTCTACCTCCTGGGTTCAAGCAATTCTCCTGCCTCAGCCTCCTGAGTAGCTGTGACTATAGGCACACACCACCATGCCCAGCTAATTTTTTGTATTTTTAGTAGAGATGGGATTTCACCATGTTGGACAGGCTGGTCTTGAACTCCAGACCTTAGGTGATCTTCCTGCCTCGGCCTCCCAAAGTGCTGGGATTATAGGTGTGAGCCACCATGCCCGGCCCTTATCTTTTTATGATTTGTTCTTAGTATAGAAGTCAGAATGATCCTTTTAAAATATATCAGATTATGTCATTCTCTGTTTGAAAACCCATTGATTCCCATCTTATTCAGAGCAAAAGCCAAAACTCTTGCAATGGCCCATATGTTCTGATTCTTGCTTCCACACCTCTGTGTTTTCCCTTTCTATTTTCCTCTCCTTCTTACTCACTGGCTCCAGCTGCCCAGGCCTTGCTGCTGTTTTTTGAGCACATAAGAACTCCTGCCTTATAGCACCTTCACTTGCTGTTCTCTCTACCTGGAATAGTCTTATCATATGATCATTTCCTTACCTCCTTCATATTTTGCTCAAACAACTTCTCAATGAAGCTTTGCTCACCCACCTTATTTACTCCTTGCCATCCCACTTTGTCCACTTTATTTTTCTTAACAAAACGGATTATTTTTGGAGATATACATGCAAGAAAATGAAATTGGACTCCTATATTACACCATATACAAAAATAAACTCAAAATGGATTAAGTACTTAAATGTAAGGCCTGAAGCTGTAAAACTCCTAGAAGAAAAACAGGGGAAAAGCTTCTTGACATTGGCCTTGGCAATGATTTGTTGGATATGACACCACAAGCACCAGAAACAAAAGCAAAAATAGACAAATGGGACTGTATCAAACTAAAAAGCTTCTGTACAACAAAAGAAACAACCAACAACATGAAAAGGCAACTTATAGAATGGGAGAAAATATTTGCAAACCATGTAACTTATGAATGGTTAATATCTAAAATACATAAGAAACTCCTACAACTGAATGCCAAAACCCCCAAAACTCAAACAAATAACACAATTTTAAAAATAGGCAAAGGACCTAAATAGACATTTCTCCAAAAAAGACATAAAAATGGTCAATGGGTATATGAAAAGGTGCTCAACGTCACCAATTATCCAGGTACTTTGATTTGCACTGCAAATCAAAACCACAATGATATATCACCTCACACCTGTTAGGATGACCATTATAATAAAAAAACCAAACAAACAATTATTAGTTAAGATGTGGATAAAAGGGAACCCTGTACATTGTTGATGGGAATGTAAATTGGTGCACCTACTATGAAAAGCAGGATTAAAGTTCCTGAAAAAATTTAAAATAGAACTACCATATGATCCTGCAATCCCACTTCTGGGTATATATTTAAAGTAAATAAAATCAGTATGTCAGAGAGGTATCTGAACTCCCACGTTCAGTGCAGCATTTTTCACAATAGCCTAGACATGGAAACAACCTAAATGTCCACTGACAGATGAATGGATAAAGAAAATGTGGCATATACACACAATGGAATATTATTCAGTAAAGGAAATCCTGGCATTTGTGATAACATGAATGAAACTGGAAGACATTATGCTAAGTGAAATTAATCCAGATACTTTTTGGACACATACTACATAATATCATGTATGTGATGAATCTAGAAAAATCAAAGCAGAGTAGAACAGTGACTGCCAGGGCCTGGGGGCTGGGGAAAAAGGTGGTATTAGTGAAAAGGTACAAAGTTTCACTTTCAAAATGATTAAGTTTGAGAGATCTATTATAAAGCACAGTGCCTACGGTTTACAATACTGTATCATATACTTAATAAATAAGAGGATGAGAAGAAACTTTTACATGTGATGCTTGGGTTATGGTACAGATTGTGGTGCTGGTTTCATGCTTGTATACTTATCTCCAAACTCATTAAGTTATATACAATAAATATATGCAGCTTTTTGTACACCAATAATTCCTCAATAAAGTAGTTTAAAAAATTAAAGTCGGGCGTGGTGGCTCACACCTGTAATCCCAGCACTTTGGGAGGCCACGGCAGGTGGATCACCTGAGGTCAGGTGCTGGAGACCAGCCTGACCAACTTGTTGAAACCCCGTGTGTACTAAAAATACAAAAATTAGCCAGGTGTGGTGGTGTGTGCCTATAATCCTAGCTACTCAGAAGGTTGGGAGAGGAGAATTTCTTGAACACGGGAGGCAGAGGTTGCAGTGAGCAGAGATCTCGCCACTGCACTCCAGGCCTGGGTGACAACAGCCAAACTCTGTTTCAAAAAAAATTTTGTTTTTTGAGAATAGATCATTAGACTCTAGAACTTGGGTAAAGGAAGCTAACTATAAAGGAATGAGAGAGAGTATTTTTGTGAAATGTAAGTATGCAGCATGTGATACAGATTTGTCTTGGTACTATTAATAGCCCCATTTTACAAATGACGGTTTAGAGATGTTAGGTAACTCGACAATTTCACACAGTCATAGCATCAGAATCAGAACCCAGCTCTGTCTCTAGAGCTTATGTTCTTAACCATTATGCTCCAATAGTTGACATCTTGAAGTCTGGGACTATGTCTTCATTCAGTCTACAGATATTTATTAAGTGACTACTATTTTTTATTAATCACTGCTCCAGGAGCTAGACATATAGTAAGTAAACAAAAGAGACAAAAATATCTGTGAACAAAAGAGACAAAAATAGAATGGAGCACCCATTATAGTAGAAGAAGACAGAAAATTAAGTAAATTTTGTAATATATTATAGGTTAATTTTTTTTTTGGAAATGGAGTTTCACTCTTGCTGCCCAGGCTGGAGTGCAATGGTGATCACAGCTCACTGTAATCTAAAACGCTTCAGCTCAGGTGATCCTCCTGCCTCAGCCTCTCAAGTAGCTGGGACTACAGGAGCATGCCACCATGCTTGGCTATCTTTTAAAAAATAGAGACATAGTCTTGTTATGTTGCCCAGGCTGGTCTCAAACTCCTGGCCTCAAGTGATCCTTCTGCCTGGGCCTCCCAAAGAGCTGGGATTATAGGTATGAGCCACTGCACCTGGCCTATTCTCAAAAATTTTAAGCAGCAGTTAAATGCTATAACACTTATGCTAACATTCCCCTAATCATGCACATTAAACATAAATTTGCAAGAAAAACATTAATTGCTAGGTAAACAGCATACTTACAGCTTCTAGTATCAAAAAGAAAATTTATACTTATTAAAATTGATATAGTATTGATATTTCCAATCTGATGTAATTCTCAATTCTTATAAACCATGAGGTCTAACAGTCTCTGGAAGAGCCAACTATTAAAAAAATCCCTACTTTGTTAAGTCTCTAAGATAATAAAGCAAATTCTTCCTGTCTTCTGACATTTATTGAGCTAATTTTGAAAATTAACAGAAACAGGGAATAGCCAGAAGTCTAGGCTTGGCATTACCAATGCGTAGGTGAGCGATCTTGGGTACATCACTCTGTAAGTTCAGTGGCATAATACTTTCATATATTATATTTCACACAGATGCTAAGGTAAAAGGGGGAAAAAGTACTTCAAAAGAGATGAAAAAGATAACACTATCACCAGGAAAAAAGGAATATACACGTTAGGAAAATAAACTCCATTGTGTTTACTGTGCCTCACTGTGGCTCGCACTAGGTTAAAAGATAATTCCTGGTGGCAAACTCTAATGGTATGTGCAATAGAAGCCTCTTTTAACTGTCCCCAAATAAAATGACACAAGGGAAACAAACCCCAAATGATCTCTTCCCCAAAAACCACGGATATAAATGTTATTTCTCATTTAAAAGGCTTTGTATTCAATAAAATTGGGAGTTACTTAGGTTTGTTTGGGGTTAGATAGACATAGTTAAGGATCTGTAAGTAGGATTGCTGAAATAAGCACAATGAAAGCTAGTACAGATAGTCTCTATTTTTAACAGTAATCAATGCCTGGAAACTGTATGGTAAATTAAACTAATAAAAGTAGGCCCTTTTCCCTAAAGCAAAGCAGTTAAAATTATCACCGCTACATTAGTCAGTGAAGCTTTATGGAGGAAGCGGGCCATGAAGAATGGGCATGCTTTGAATAGAAAGAAGATCAAGGCATCCAAATAAGCGGAACAATAGGAATAAAGGTCCATAGGCAGGAATTCAACATGATTACAGGGCTAGTACAGTCAGGAATGGAGCTAGATTCAAAGGGTACTAAAATCTGTGAAGTACAGTTCTTTGTCTTAAGTCAGCCCACAGCCTAGCCAGGGAGACTAACAAGAAAGACATGGTAATATCAGTACAAAAGTACCTATTATGTACTATTAGAATACAAATGAAGGACAATTTTACCTGCTGGACTCAGGGGAAATAATATGTTTGAGTTGAATCTTGAAGGGTAAGTAGGGCTTTGCCCTGTGAAGGAAACACAGGGCATCTGTGACAAAGCAAACAGCAGTGACAGAGACATGAAGGTGAAAGTGTTTCGTGCACAGACCTGTATCAGGCATGCAGATAGGATGCACAGGCACTAGGGAATTAGAACAGAGTTGAAAGTTAAGATTAGGCAATATAGTGAAGAATTGTGTTGTGGAGGCAATAAAGGGCCATCAAAAGATTTTAAACCACAAGGCTGGGCGTGATGGTTCATGCCTGTAATCTCAGCACTTTGGGAGGCTGAGGTGGGTAAATCACTTGATGTCAGGAGTTTAAGACCAGCCTGGCCAACATGGTGAAACTCCATCTCTACTAAAAACACAATTAGCTGGGTGTGGTGGTGAGTGCCTGTAATCCCAGTTACTTGGGAGGCTGAGGCAGGAGAATCCCTTGAACCCGGGAGGTTGAAGTTGCAGTGAGCTGAGATAGCGCCACTGCACTCCAGTCGAGGCAAAAGAGCGAGACTCTGTCTCAAAAAAAAAAAAAAAGTCCAGGACCAGATGGATTCACAGCAGAATTCTACTAGACATTCAAAGAATTGGTACCAATCCTTTTGACATTATTTCACAAGATAGAGAAAGAGGGAATCCTCCTTAATTCATTCTATGAAGCCAGCATCATCCTAATATCCAATCCAAGAAAGGACATAACCAAAAAATAAAACTACAGACCAATATCCCTGATGAACATAGATGCTAAAATCCTTAACAAAATACAAGCTAACCAAATCAACAACACATCAAAAAGATAATCCACCAAGATCAAATGGGTTTCATAGCAGAGATACAGGGATTGTTTAACATATGCAAGTCAATAAATGTGATACACTACATAAACAGAATTAAAAACAAAAATCACACGATCATCTCAATAGATGCAGAAAAAGCATTCAACAAAATCCAGTATCCCTTTATGATAAAAACTCTTAGCAAAATTGGCATACAGGGGACATACCTCAATGTAATAAAAGCCATCGATGATAAACCCACAGTCAACATAATACTGAATGGGGAAAAGTTGAAAGCATTCCTTCTGAGAACTGGAACAAGACAAGGATTCCCACTCTTAGCACTTCTCTTCAACATAGTACTGGAAGTCCTAGCCAGAGCAATCAGACAAGAGAAAGAAATAAAGGGCATCCAAATTGGTGGAGAGAAAGTCAAAATGTCACTGTTTGCTGACAATATGATTGTTTACCTCGAAAAGACTCCTCCAGAAAGCTCCTAGAACTGATAAAATAATTCAGCAAAGTTTCCAGACACAAGATTAATATACGGAAATCAGTAGCTCTTCTATATACCAACATTAACCAAACAGAGAATCAAATCAATAACTCAGTCCTTTTTACAATAGCTGCAAAAAATACAATATGTAGGAATATACCTAACCAAGGAGGCGAAACACCTCTACAAGGAAAACTACAAAACACTGCTAAAAGAAATCACAGATGACACAAATAGAATCAGTATTGCGAAAATGGCCATACTGCCAAAAGCAATCTACAAGTTCAATGTAATCCCCATCAAAATACCACTATAATTCTTCACAGAATTAGAAAAAACAATTTTAAAATTCATAAGGAACCAAAAAAGAGCCCACATAGCCAAAGCAAGACTAAGCAAAAAGAACAAATCTGGAGGCACCACACTATCTGATTTCAAACTATACTATAAGGCCACAGTACAAAAACAGCATGGTACCGGTATAAACATAGGCACATTCAGCAATGGAACAGAATAGAGAACCAAGAAATAAATCCAAATGCTTACAGCCAACAGATCTTTGACAAGGCAAACAAAAACATTAAGTGAGGAAAGGACACCCTTTTCAACAAATGGTGCTGGGATAATTGGTTAGCCACATGTGGGAGAATGAAACTGGATCCTCATCTCTCACCTCACATAAAAATCAGCTCAAAAGGGATTAAGGACTTAAGCCTAAGACCTGAAACCATAAAAATTCTAGATGATAACACTGGAAAAACCCTTCTAGACATTGGCTTAGGCAAGGGTTTCATGACCAAGAACCCAAAAGGAACTGCACTAATAATAAAGATAAATAGTTGGGACTTAATTAAACTAAAGAGCTTTTACACAGCAAAAGAACAGTCAGCAGAGTAAACAGACAAACCACAGAGTGGGAGAAAATCTTCACAATCAATACATCCAACAAAGGACTAACTAATATCCAGAATCAACAACAAACTCAAATAAATCAGTAAGAAAAAAACAGTCCATCAAAAAGTGGGCTAAGGACATAAACAGACAATTCTTAACAAAAATATACAAATGGCAACAGACATATGAAAAAATGCTCAACATCATTAATAATCAGGGAAATACAAATCAAAATCACAATGCGATACCATCTTATTCCTGCAAGAATGGCCATAATAAAAAAAACAAAAAACAGTCGATGTTGGCATGGATGCAGTGATCAAGGAACACTTCTACGTTGCTAGTAGGAATGTAAACTAGTACTAACACTATGGAAAACAGTGTGGAGATTCCTTAAAGAACTAAAAGCAGAACTACCATTTGATCTATCAATTCCACTATGGGTATCTACCCAGAGGAAAATAAGTCATTATTTGAAAAAGATACTTGCACATACATGTTTATAGTAGCGCAGTTTGCAATTGCAAAAACATGGATCCAACCCAAATGCCCATCAATCAACAAGTGGGTAAAGAAACTGGTATATACATATGATGGAATACTACTCAGCCATAAAAGGAATGAATTAATGGCATTTGCAGCAAGACTGGATATTATCATTCTAAGAGGAGTAACTCAGGAATGGGAAACCAAAAATTGTATCTTCTCACTGATATGTGAGAGCTAAGCTATGAGGATGCAAAGGCATAAGAATGATACAATGGACTTTGGGAACTTGGGAGGAAGAGTGGGGGGTGGTGAGGAATAAAACACTACAAATAGGTGCAGTGTATACTGTTCGGGTGATCGGTGCACCAGAATCTCACAAATCACCACTAAAGAACGTATTCATGTAACCAAATACCACTTGTACCCCAATAACTTACAGAAAAATTAAAATAAAAAAATATTTCCATGAATGACCATTACCATCTAGCTAACTACTCAAGCCAGATACCTGTGATTCATCCTAGGCTACTCACTTTTACTACCCCAGCTAGTCAGTCGCCAAGTACTAGAAATTAGACTTCTTTTACATCTCTCAATTTAGCTTATCTTTACAGTTTCTAGCTCTACTGTTATCATAATCATCATAATTGGAATTAGCCATTTCTCTTGGTTAATAGCCTCTTACATGATCTCCCTGTCTCTAATCTGAAGCCCCCATCTAGTCTATCCTTCACAATACTACCAGAATACTCTATTTTTTTTTTTTTTTTCTTGAGATGGAGTCTTACTCTGTCACCCAGACCGGGGTGTAGTGGCGTGATCTTGGCTCACTGCAACCTCTGCCTCCCAGGTTCAAGTGATTCTCCTGCCTCAGCCTCCTAAGTAGCTGTGAATAGTCTTTCTAAAACAAAAATCTGAACATGGTAATTACATCTTTGAGTGAAATCCTTCAAAGCCCCACCCTGCTCCCAGTAGTTTGCAGGATAAAGTTCCAATGTCTTGGTTTAACACAAAAAGCCATTTTAAATCCCACTCCTGCCTACCTCTCCCACCAATCTCACACATGCAACTTTTCCAGTCATGTGTAATTCCTTGTAATACCTTTAACTTACCATGCTACTTTATTCTCCATACCTTTGTACTTGCTATTCTCTGTGTCTGATACGCTCCTTCCTTTCTTCTTTCATATAGCTAAGTCCTAGCTTAAATAACAAGCTTCCAGGAAACTATTCCTGACACTGTGATTTCTAAGGCTAACCTATACTTGTGTAGTGCCTTCTGTAGAATATCACCATCTAATATCGTAATTGTGAGTTTACCCATTTCACTAGTCCACAGGATACCTGAGAACAGAGACATGTCTCATTTGATTTTACAGCATGTAGCAGTGTCTGCCACATATAGCAGGCACTCAAAAAACGTTTGTTGAAGGAGTTTAGTTTTGGACCTATCAGTTGATATACTTGAATTACATGTAGGTGGAGAGATCCTACATACTGCTATGTGAAAAGGCAGCAAGCACAATATTCTTGTTTAAAAATTATAAAGTTACTGAAAGTAAACAAAGAATTACAGATCTAAAGCCAGTTTAGGACTAGAAGAAGCGCACAAATATGTCTATTGAGAATGGCCAAGAACAGACCCTGAAAAACAGTAAATGTAAGGAGGTGGAAGAAGAAACAGTGGGAGAATAAGAGAACAAGGGAAAAGAGAACCATGGAAAGCCAGAAAAAGGGGCAAAGTTAGTGTCAAATACTGAAGCCAATGAAATATCAGGAAAATACTGTTAAGCAGACATTTTAGATTCTCTTGTTTATATCACCCTTACCGAATGTAATACACAAGAGGCACAGGTGACAACTTAGCACAAAATTGTGTATTCTGCTTTTTAGGTTTAAAATTGGTTTTATTTAACCTTCCAGCTCTAAAACCAAATGAAAATCATTAAGTTACCTTATCTGAAACTGTGATAAAGTGTTTATTAAACCAAGAAGATTAGAAAATTAAAATACTTAAGTATCTTTTTTCTTTCCTTAATTACCTCTTATTTGGGTATCTATTATCCTTATTTTAAAAATATCTAACATGGATTTGAGGGGAGGGGGTTTTGTATTATTTAAGTTTCCATTAGTGGTATAGTACCCTGAGGAATATTACTCGCTGCCTGGCAATGTTTAAACATAAAAATTTTCATTTGTCAATTTATTCTAATTGAAGAAACTTGTTTCTAGTGATACATCTTAATTTTAATAAGGTGTCTTTATGCAACTATAATTTCTGATAAACAAAAATACTTTAGGGTAAACAAATTAAATCATACCATTTCACATAGTAACCATAAAACAATAAACATACCCCTGTATCCGTATCCGATTTTGATGAACTTAGACTTTCCTGAGAGGGTGATGGAGACACACGTCCTAAAACCAACATAATTATTAAAAAGGCATGTATGTACACACAAAGAACCACCAACATACAGCATTCTAAAGTAATGATACAGCAATGTCTGTTAGAGAACATAGTATTCTTGAAAAATACTAACAAGGGAGGCATAACCCTGTTAAGAACCAAAATATTTGTTTCGATCATTTTTACACAAAAACTTCATAAAATGGCTTAACCATTTCCCTAATTTAATAAACAAAATACCACTAAATTCTCAGTATTCAAATAGGATACATTCTTATTAATCACAACAAGTAGCAAGAGGAACAACAAAGGGGCAGAAAGGGTCAGGGCTGGGGTTAGTCTCAAGGGCCACTGAAAATAGTCTTTTTGCTCCTGGCAGGGCAATAAAAGAAATGACAAATAGCTAGGACTAGAAAAATTCACCATATAATTAACATGAGTTAACTTCATGTCAAATCACCATCATCTTCAACTAAGTATTGCAACATAATGCAAGCAATACTCACAGGGTTTACTCAAATATATGAGGCCTAGCTTGCCAGTTTAGCAAATCTCCCTAGGCTTCTATGCTCCTCAAATTGGTGCTTTGACTATATACTCTCATCCAAGGCCACCTTTTTTCTCCTTGCTCCTAGGCCTTACTTCTTGTTTGCAGCCTTACTTGATAGTGGGGAGGGTGTAGAAAAAACTTATTACATGGTTAAATAGTTATTAGAAAAGAATCCCATAAACTTAAAGCCCAAATTTACATCAGTTCTACATACCTTCCCGATAACATCATGATACAAAAATATCTGTACATAGCTGTAATCAGTGTGTATATACAGAATGCTCTGAGCCTTCTCTTTTCAACATTTTTTCATATATCCCTTGATAGACTGACAAGTCACATTTATTTTCCATGACTTTCCTTAATCATTTTTACTTACTGGATGTATATATGATTTTCGTTCTTTTTCTAGTTTAATTAGCAATTCTATTTTAACCTAGGAAACCAAATAATATGTTCTCAATAGTTGATGAAATTAACTACTTACTACATACACCTGAAAGGGATAAATCAAAAGCTTTGTGGCAACTCTCTTCATTGGGTTTAGAGACTTTTGCTGTTGTCTGTCTTACTTTCAAGTTTTTGGCTATTATGATAAGTAATGGTTGCGGCAAATGACTGCCAGGAAAGTAGGGCATTAGTATACCTAAAATGTAAAAATTTCAGATTTCTGTAAATTTTTAAATACATGAAAAATACCTTCAGTATTGTATTTCATTCGCATATTGTTGAAATAGTCAAAAGCATTTTTTAAGGCCCATATTCTCACTACGTTGTCTTGTCCAGCTGAGGCAAGTAATCGGCCACAGTGAGAAAATTTCATGGTCCAAACAGCTCCCTATGAAAACAAAAGAAGGTTCAAAGTTAATACTTTACAACTTTAGAGACATTACTTTTGGCTGGGCGCAGTGGCTCATGTCTGTAATCCCAGCACTTTGGGAGGTTGAGGCAGGCAGATCACCTGAGGTCAGGGGTTTGAGATCAGCCTGGCCAACATGGTGAAACCCGGTCTCTACTAAAAATACAAAAATTAGCTGGGCATGGTGGCAGGTGCCTGTAATCCCAGCTACTTGGGAAGCTGAGGCAGGAGGATCACTTGAACCCAGGAGGTGGAGGTTGCAGTGAGCTGACACCATGCCATTAAACTCCAGCCTGGGCAACAAGAACAAAACTCCATCTAAAAATAAATAAAATAAAGCCATTACTTTACAGCCAAAGTTTAAAATTATGCCAAATTATACATACTAAGATAATGCTCACATTGCTAACAGGTACTTAAGGCTTTTGGTTCAATGGTGCTATAAGACCACAAAAGGAGACTTCCAGAAGAAAGGCAGAATAAGATAGCTGTAGTGTTCCATAATCTAAACTAACAATTTCAAGAACTCAAATCTTGTCCACATATTCATGAAAATGGGAGTTCTAAAGTGGTCAGAAATCTTAACTGGAAAAGCACAAATCCTAGTTGGGGATCTCAGTGCCCTAGCTGAATGTAAAGACGGGTGGCAGAGCCCTCAGCATAGCACTAATAACTGAGCAGGACTGAGGAAGACTAAAGCTCACCTTGGCAGTGACCCTCACAGCATCAGGCACTTAGAAGTATTACAGTATTGCAATGGGCTGGGTGTGGTGGCACGTGCCTGTAATCCCATCCAGTACTTTGGGAGGTCTAGGCAAGCAGATCACTTGAGCTCAGGAGATCAAGACTAGCCTGGGCAACACAGCCAAACCCCATCTCTACAAAAAATACAAAAAATTAGCCAGGCATAGTGGTGCACACCTATGGTCCCAGCTACTCAGGAGGCTGAGGTGGAAAGACTGCTTGAGCCCCGGAGGCAGAGTCTGCAGTGAGCCAAGATCCCGCCCCTGCACTCCAGCCTGGGTGATAGAGCGAGACCTTGCCTCTAAAATAAAAAAAAGGTAGTAGTATTGCAATGATGTGGTCTCATCCTACTTCTCTCACTATAAACAAGGTTTCATAGTATATGGCCAGAATCTTTAGATACTGAAAACAGTAGGAAAGTATGTGTGTGTGGTAGGAGTAGAGGAGCAGGGGGAAAGAACATGAACCCCTTAAACTGGAAAGAGCAAATCTTATTATAACAAATACTATTATAGACACATCCAGGTGTATAAAAAAATTATGCAACAGCCCATTTATTGAAATAACCATTTACTTCTGCAAAATTCAAGTGTATTAAAAAATGAGTCATTTAGAGCCTACTATCATGAGATTTTATTTAAAAACAGGAAATAACGAGTCAATACAGTACTAGGCAATTCACCAATTTCCTTAAGGAAAATACTAGAATCAACTCAAACATTTTGTCTGTAGATTGTAAGAATCAACATTTAAATTCGAATTTGGTTGCCATCCAATATATTTATGGTTGCTTCCTTTCAGTTAAGCCAACTTTTAGACTTAAAATGTAAATAGATTCCCTAATGAAGGGCACAGTATTATTTATTCAGTTCTTAATTTTATCACTGCCTTCCTTGTGTTCCTAGCATTTTCAGGGGTTCACTGCAATATAGTTTGTGCACTTCATCTACATCAGTACATCTGAACTCTAAAGGAGAACTTGAACTTCTACCTCTCTCCCTGTTTTAGCTGAATATCTCACTTTATAACATATATTGAGCTTCTGAAATATTTTATAAATTACTTAAAATATGGTTGGGAACATTTTAAACATTTTTCTGAAGTTACAGACCACCCTCTAATTTAACTGCTTTAAAGTCTGGTGTCTTTGCATAGCCGTCTTAGTGATACAGGCTGAGAGTTTGACAATAACCAATAACACCTTTTTTTTTTTTTGAGACAGAGTCTTACTCTTTAGCCCAGGCCGGAGTGCAGTGGCATAATCTTGGCTTACCACAACCTCCACCTCCTAGGTTCAAGCAGTTCTCCTGCCTCAGCCTCCCAAGTAGCTGGGATCATAGGCACAGGCCACCATGTCTGGCTAATTTTTGTATTTTTAGTAGAGACGGGGTTTCACCACATTGGCCAGGCTGGTCTCAAACTCCTGACCTCAAGTGATCTGCCTGTCTTGGCCTCCCAAAGTGTTCGGATTACAGGCGTGAGCCACCATACCCGACCCAATAAGTCACTTCTGGAATAATTTAGAGACAGACTCTCTATTACCTATTCATTAAATCATGTTAACATAAATTCACTGTTCTTGAGTCAGGCTAGCAAAGTCACATACATAGAAGGAGATCAGTTTTGTAGAAGCCAAAGTATTTCTCTTAACAAAGACAGTATCAGTCCTAAAAAATGAAAAAGTTGCTTACCATATGTTCACCACTAAGATCTTGCACCACTTTGATCTGATCAAAATCATAAGGTCCTTTGAAACCATGTGCTGCTTTGAATTTAACTGGTCTTGTGTATGGCATTCCTTCATCATCACTTGATGAAGGATCATCTTGATCAGTATGAAACACTGAACAGAAAAGCAACAGAAATCACTACTAGCTAATATAGATACTGCTACTATCATATTTTCATATTTCCTGCTTACCAAGAAAATTCATAAAATGGAAGAGCAAAATTTATTTATTATATACCATACTGGTTAAAAACATGGAGTCTTAACACTGGGCTGCCAGGTTCAAATCCAGCTCTGTCATTTATTATCTGTGTGACCACAGGCAAGTTACTTAACTTTTGATTTCTCTTAGTTTTCTTATCTATCAAATGCGGATTATGATGGTACTTACCTCATAGGATTTTTATGAGATTAAATGAATATAGGTAAAAGTGCCTGGTATAGTCCCAGGCACTGAATAAGTACTATGTATGTTTTATTAAACAAATGAGCACAGTAATGACAAAGGCATAGGAGGTTAACATATGTGCAAATTTTGAAAATTTACCTAATTTTAAAAAAATTATTTATTTATTTTATTTT
>NW_016107760.1:1543454-1546238 GCF_001604975.1 Cebus imitator
AAATTACTTATAATACCTATTGCAGTATAACTGTGATATAAATAGTTGTTATATTATTTTTTGTATTACGTTTTATTGTTGTACTGTTATTTTTTATGGGTTTTTTTTTTTCCCCGAATAGTTTTCTATCTGCAGTTGTTTGAATCCCTGCATGTGGAATCCATGGATATGGAGGACTGACTTTATTTGTAAAAACCAAATAGCTGGCTGGGCATAGTAGCTCACGCCTGTAATCCCAGGACTTTGGGAGGCTGAGGCAGGCAGATCACCTGAGGTCATGAATTTGAAACCATCTTGGGCAACATGGTGAAATCCTATCTCTATTAAAAATACAAAAACTAGCCGGGAACGGTGGCAGATGCCTGTAATCTCAGTTGCTCCAGAGGCTGAGGCAGAAGAATCATTTGAAACTGGGAGGCGGAGGTTGCAGTGACCCGAGATCACGCCACTGCACTCCAGCCTAGGTAACAGAGTGAGACTCCATCCCAAAACAAACAAACAAAAAAAAACAAAATAGCCTTGGCCTGGAGTGGTGGTTCATGCCTGTAATCCCAGCACTTTGAGAGGCTGAGGTGAGTAGATCACCTGAGGTCAGGAGTTTGAGATCAGCCAGGCGAAATCCTGTCTTTACAAAAAATAGAAAAATTAGCCAGGTATGGTGGTGTGTGCCTGTAATCCCAGCTACTTGGGAAGCTGAGGCAGGAGAATCTCTTGAACCCAGGAGGTGGAGGTTGCAGTGAGCCAAGATCATGCCATTGCATTCCAGCCTGGGCAACAGAGCGAGACTCTGTCTCAAAAAAAAACCAAAAAAACAAAAACAAAAAACCAAAACCAAAACCAAATAGCCTTTAAAAACTAATTTATAACTGATTATTGAACACTCAACCCTTTCAGACTGTCAAAGTCACAAAATATGCATAAATTCATTTTTCTTCAAACTCATAAAATGAAGAGCTAGAATACCTTATTTATTGAAACAGATGTCAGCTATAAAGGTTTAGTATTTTAAATAAAATAGATTGCTTCTTATGCACTACAGGCTAAATTTAGATGATTACAAATTAATTGAATATTCAGTTGAAATGTTCTGTTTTAACTCACCTTCATCTCTAACACTTTTAACTTTATTTATAGCACGTTCACCATATTCCTCAGCAAGGTGCTTTGCTCTCTTCACTGATTTTCCAAGAAACTTCTTTAGTTGAGTCCTTAACAAAAATGAAAAAGGTATCAACTCAGTTAACTGTAAAAGTTCAACAATTTGCAGATAAATGTATCAGGTATGACTGATAAAGTACACTATTTTGAAATAAACTTTTTTTTTTTTAATCATAAATAATAGGTGTTTGAGTTCCCAATCCCTTATTCTATGGAATAAACAGATTTAAGTCAATATGGCAAAGGAAACATATGCCCTTTCCCCCAATTTACAATATTCATATATTCTAGAGCTTTGGTTTTCAATGGTAGATAAAAATTGATTGGCAGAGGTAGTGAGGGGAGGGAAGTGTTTAAAGTGTAGATACCTGGGATCCATCCCCAGATAATCCAATTTATAGAGCCTGGGGGTGAAGCCATGAAGCTACAGTGAGAACTGCTTTGAGAAGACTGCTTTAGACAGCTGTCCTTAAAAAAAAATTCTACCAATAGAAAGAAAGGGCAAAGAGATATTTACTTACAAAATAGATGCTATGGTAGCTTAAGATGGTCCCTTGTCCCTTCTCTTTCAGTTTGGGTAGTTGCGTGTAATGCTACCCAAGGCTGAGCTTTCCTGGCAGGTATTCCCAAACACAAGGTAATGCAAGTATGCATCTCAAGCTTCCATAAATAGGACTTATTTATTGCTTTTTCAATTAGCTAAGTCTCAGGTTTCATATATTAAGATTATAAAAAGCAAAACAGTACATGATGATATTTAAAACCAAAGGAAATACGAATCAGAAATAAATTTTTACTGATTAATGGGAGCTCGTGAAGGATAGTATTTTTAAAAGTTGTTAAACTGTATATACAAAGATGTTCAATGTAACACTGTTTAAAATAGTTAAAAAGTGGAAATAAACTAAATTTTTGTCAATAGAGGAGTAGATAAATAAGTACTGGTATGAGATACAATAAAATGAATGAAACAAACCTCAGCTTTTAAAATGTGCCAAGCTCTTATAGCAACCTCAGAGGCTTTGCATGTGTGGTTATTTCTGACTAATTCCCACTCACTTTTTAGGCCTCAGATCAAACAGCTCTCTCTCAAAATGGCCTTTTTGACTTTAGACTGAGTTTTTGTTATATAGTCCTCCTTTATCCAAAGTTTCACTTTATATGGTTTCAGTCACTCCAGTCAACCATGGTCCAAAAATATTAAATGGAACATCTCAGAAATAAAATAATTCATACGTTTTAAATTGCATGCCATTCTTAGTAGCATGAAGAAATATCACACCATCCTGCTCCACCCTACCTGGGATGTGAATCATCCCTGTGTCCAGTGTTTCCATAGTGTATATGATACCTACTCGTTAGTTACTCAGTAGCCTTCTTGGTTATTAGATCAAAGAAGCACAGTAGATAGAGAGTCTGGTACTATCCATGATTTCAGGCATCCACAGGGGATCTTGGAATGTATACCCCGTGGATAAGGGGGAACTACTGTAATACTTCCACAGCACCTGAAACTTTTCTTTTATAACAATCACTACAAATGTAACTCGATTTATCTGCGGCTAGATTTATGCGTTTAATGCCTATTTCTCCCATTTAACTGGAAGTTCTATGAAAGCAGAGACT
>NW_016107760.1:1546543-1547884 GCF_001604975.1 Cebus imitator
TCTTAAAAAAAAAAAAAAAAACAAGTTGACAAACTATAGACATAGAGTAGCCCTGCTTTTGTGAGAAAAAAAAATTCTATGGAGAATACACCATGCTATTAAAACTGATTTCTGGGGCTGAGGTTATGAGAAACTTTCATTTTCTATTTTACATATTTTTGTATTTCTTTTGATAACCAGAAAACATAGATGATAAAGAAACCATTTTTAAAACCATTATAAGGTCTCTGCTACCTATAACTGAAACTGTATTTTCTGGAAAATTATAGGTTTAGTACCACTTTAAAAGCCAAGAAAACAGACATTTTAATCATTTCAGATGAGAATAGTTCTAAAATATCTACTTTTATGCCTTCGTAAATGGCATTTAATGTTCTCTAAATTTCATTCTTTGATGAATAAGATCATTGTTACCATCTTTTTGGTTGGTTAATACATTCAGAGCCTTTCTAATGCATTGCAGGTGGGCTATACTATTGTACTGGTTCCCCACTCAGCCTTCAAGGAAACAGGGCAGGACCCAAGGAAGCCTGGGTCAAACTTCTCTGGCCATCAGTTGCCTTATCAGCTTACCCCAGCATTCAGTGCCAAGACTACTATGTTCTCTTTGTGTCATGGCATAAGAAAAGGTTGAAAAGCACTGTGGTACAAAATGATTGTGCTATATTATGAGTTCTTTCTTTCTTTTCTTTTTCCTTCCTTCCTTATGAATTCTTTCTTTTCCTTCCTTCCTTTGGTTGTGCTATGAGTTCTTTCTTTCCTTTCTTTTTCCTTCCTTCCTTATGAGTTCTTTCTTTTCCTTCCTTCCTTTGGTTGTGCTATGAGTTCTTTCTTTCCTTTTTCCCTCCTTATGAGTTTTTTCTTTTCCATCCTTCCTTTCGTTGTGATATGAGTTCTTTCTTTTCTTTTTCCTTCCTTCCTTCCGTATGAGTTCTTTCTTTTCTTTTTCCGTCCCTCCCTTCTCTCTCTCTCTCTCCTCTTTCTTTCTTTTTGACAAGGTCTGGCTTGGTCATCCAGGCTGGAGTCCAGGATGAGATCATGGTTCACTGCAGCCCCCCAGGCTCAAGCAATTCTCCCATCTCAGCCTCCTGAGTAGCTGAGACCACAAGTGTGTGCCACCATGCCTGCAAAATTTTTTGTAAAGAGTGAGTCTATGTTGCTTAGGCTGCTCTCAAAGTGATCCTCCTATCTTGGCCTCCCAAAATGCTGGGATTACAGGCATGAGCCACTGTGCTTGGCTATATTATGAGTTCTTTTATCATTTTTCTGGTTACCTGACATTCTTGTGTGTCAACTTGCATGTTGTCACAGTTTGCTGCTGCTTTTTTTTTTGGTATTTTT
>NW_016107760.1:1549067-1566186 GCF_001604975.1 Cebus imitator
CTCAGGTGATCCACCCGCCTTGGCCTCCCAAAGTGCTGGGATTACAGGTGTGAGCCACCATGCCCGGCTACAGTTTACTGCTTCTATTTTGCAGTGAGCTCAGACCCTAGATGACCAGAGTTTTCAAAAAATGATGTAAGAAATAAGCAATAATGGCTTTGAATAAACCTGAGGAACTTTTCTCTTAGAAAAATAATGAGTTTTAGTGCATGGACTATGTGACATCTCTCCTGGATGTTTACCTGTCTCTGAATAATTGTAGTAATTCCTAATTCTCAGGTTCCCAATAACTGCAACTACTAGATAGCCAAGTTCCAAATATCTGAGGTACTATCATATGCCTACATTTTAGGTACATCTTTCCTAAAAATTCTCAATGCTTTCTTTGTACACACTAGGAAAAGATAAGACTCAAGTGGACAATTTACTTTGAACCTTAGACTTAATTATTATCAATTTAGTGACTTGTGTATAATCAAACAAAACGTATAGGCCCACCATTGATCTAGAAGTTTGTAGGAGAAACAGAAGGATGGCATAATCACAATCCTTTTGCAACATATGCTTTGTTTAATGTGTATTTGTCTGAAAACAGTTTAAGATAATATATGATAAAGGGAAAAAGTAAGTTATAGGCTACAGGTATTGTCAAAATTGAGAAAAGAAAGAAAATTGCTATGGACTGGAGTAGTCAGGAAGAATCTCATTATAATTGGGTTCAGAAAGACAAACAGGATTGTAGATATGAAGAGAAAGGGAAAAGACAACCTTAAGGACAATCATGTTCTTCTACTAACACTTCTGATACCTACCTACCAGTAGAAAAACAACACAGGAATTGTGCAACACTTATTGGTCATTTTCTGCATGTCAGATGCTTTATTATATTATTTTTTTTTTCTGAGGCGAAGACTTGCTCTGTGGCCCAGGCTGGAGTGCAGTGAAATCCACCTCCCAGGTTCAAGTGATTCTCCTGCTTCAGCCTCCCGAGTAGCTGGGATTATAGGCACCCATCACCATGCCCAGATAATTTTTGTATTTTTAGTAGAGATGGGGTTTCACCATGTTGGCCAGGCTGGTCTTGAACTCCTGATCTCAGGTGATCTGCCTGCCTTGGCCTTCCAAAGTGCTGAGATTACAGGTGTGAGCCACCGCGCCCGGCCCAGATGTTTTAAAACTAATTAATACAACTTCATAATCCATCGGCGAGGGGCAGGGAGGATTGGTGGTGGGTAGTCATAAAAACTATATGGAGTATGATTTAAAATAGTATGGTAGTTCTCATTTTTTTAAAATAAAAAGCTGAAATGAAGAAAAGGGATGTACTGTAACTCACGTTTTCTGTTTTAACCTTCCACCATCAGTATCTGTTGGCTGAGACTGTAACTTCTCTTCATCATCTGACTGTGCTGCGTCATTACTGTAAGAAGAGGAAGTTGTTTTAAAAGAAACCCTTTTTTTTACACTTTTTTTTTTTTTTTTTTTTTCCTGAGACGGGGTCTCACTCTATTGCCCAGGCTGGAGTGCAGTGGCGTGATCTTGGTTCACTGCAACCTCTGCCTCCTGGGTTCAAACAATTCTTCTGCTCAGTCTCCCAAGAAGCTGGGACTATAGGATCATGCTGCCATGCCGAGCTAATTTTTTGTATTTTAGTACAGACAGGGTTTCACTGTGTTGCCCAGGCTGGTCTCGAACTCCTGAGCTCAGGCAATCCGCCCGCCTTGGCCTCCCAGAGTGCTAGGATTACAGGCGTGCGCCACTGTGCCTGGCCTTTATAATTTTAATTTAAATGATGGACCTTGAGAACTGAAAGGCTTCAGAAATTGAAGAAAAGAATCTTTAAGCAAGGTACAATGTACAACATATAAATGAATGCGATTTAGAAACTTAATGAAAAACCTACAAACAAGGCTTCTGCTTGGCAAAATGTGCTGTAGAGGAATAATAAAGTAACTTGAGGGCATCTTCCTTGCTACTCATTAGGTACAACATACATTACATTTAATAAAATAGCTCCTGTTTTTGCAGAAATGATTCCTTAGGTCGACATACATCTCATAGTAAAGTCACTCATTTCATTTTAAAGCCATTTTCTGATCCTACAAAAACAGCACAAATATTTATACAATTTATGATCCTTAAAGCAAGGTTTCAGAAGACTAAGTGTTCATTCTACACAGCTTTTTAGCCTCAACGTTTTTTGTTGTTGTTGCTGTTATGATTTTTTTTTTAGTAGATATGAGGTCTCACTATGTTGTCCAGGCTCCTCTCTTAACTCCTGAACTCAAGTCATTCTCCTGCCTCAGCCTCCCAAAGTGCTGGGATTACACATGTGAACTACCACACCTGGCTGCCTCACTGTTTTTTATTGTTTCAAGTATAATATAAATCATTTAAAAAAAGAAACTAAGTGCTATGGGATTTAATATTTATACTATGTCCCCCAAGTAACTGTACAGTCATAATGGAGAGCCAAGTTAAAGAAGACATATATTATCTAACTCTATTTTAATTCCAGAATACAAAAAAAAAGGGTGAATGAAACCAAGTTAGGGATTGTCATAGTTCATTAACAGAGAAATCTTAATGACTCTGAAATACTATAAATGATAAATGACAAATAACAACATTAGGCCATACCTTACATATTCTTTTGTCCTTCTCATGATGTGTAGAGTGAGAGGATTAATGCCTGTTGGTAGTTTCTCTTCTGCAAGACTCAAAGGTATTTCTTCTCCAGTATCCAGGTTCTTAATCATTACACTAGCTAAAATTTCCTGAAGTTAAAAAAAAAAAATCACACCAAGATGACCTATAATTTATTATCTTTTTGAGTCTACAAAATCCCCCAAAATGTAAGCTAAAGGCTTTTTTAGATACATTGAATACTGCACAGAATAAATTCCAAGATTTTTATTGAGATATAATTCACATACCACAAAATGCACTCATTTAAAGCATATAAGTCAATGGTTTTTAGTATATTCACAGAGTTGTACAAACATCACCACTAAGTCAGAACATTTTCTGCACCCCAAAAGGAAACTCCCTACCCATTAGCAGTCACACCTCATTTCCCTTTACTCCTAGCCCCTGGCAAATACTAATCTACTTTCTGTCTCTATAGATTTGCCTATTTGGGACATTTCATATAAATTAAATCATACGGCCTTTTATTTACATATGGTTTCTTTAACTTAGCATGACGTTTCCAAGGTTTATCCATGCTGTAGCATGTACCAGTACTTTATTCCTTCATTCCTTTTAATTGCTGAAAAATATAACTTTGTATGAATATACCACATTTTATTTATCCATTAATTAGTGATGGACATTTGGGTTGTTTTCACTTTTTGGATGTTATGAATAATGATGCCATGAATATTTGTGTACATTTTCTGTGTGAACATATGTTTCCATTTCTCATTGGTATATACAAAAGAATGGAGTTGCTGGGTCATGGTAATACCATGTTTAACATTTTGAGGAACTACCAAACTGTTTTCCAAAGTGCAATATTTAAAAAAAATGTATTGCTTTAAAGAAACATAAACTTTTGCTGTAAAATTTAATTCTGAATAAGTTAGCTAATAGGTGCATACCAAATTTTAATTGTAAGAAACCATTAAAATAATTAAAAAAATTATGTTGGTATAGCATGTATTTATAATATCAAGTTCTTTTATTATTATTATTATTTAAACAAATTTTTTTTTTCTTGAGACAGAATCTCACTCTGTCACCCAGGCTGGAGTACAGTGGCACAATCTCAGCTCACTGCAATCTCTGCCTCCCAGGTTCAAGTGATTCTCCTGCCTTAGCCTCTGAGTAACCAGGATTACAGGTGCACGCCATCATGCCTGTATAATTTTTGTATTTTCAGTAGAGACAGGGTTTCGCCACGTTGGCCAGGCTGGTCTTGAACTCCTGACCTCAAGTGACCTGCCCGCCTCAGCCTCCCAAAGTGCTGGGATTACAGGAGTGAGCCACCGCACCTGGCCTCAATATCATGTTCTTTTAAAGCTCACTTTCTATAAAATACGAACCTTGCTTTTAATATATTTATTCCACTATATAACAAAAAGGGCAAGTTTAAGTCAGAGATGCAACATCCAACATATCAACAAAACAAAACCTTCAATCTTCATTTTTTCTTCTGTATTTTTTTTTTGCCAAACAGCAATAAACTTAAAAAAAATTTTAAATTGTAATAAACTACACATAACAAAAAGTTTAACATTTTAACAATTTTTAAGTGTATAGTTGTGGGTCATTAAATACATTCACATTGTTATGTAACCATTATTATCATCCAACTCCAAAACATTTTCATCTTCCCATTATGTCTTTTGTACTTTATGTTTTAAGAACAAAAAAATCTATTTCTACCTCATCAGTAAGCTCTCTCCCAGAGTTGGATCTAGGTCTCTGAGGGCCCATCACTTCACCTGCTATTGTCTGCCCATCAGGTGCTTTTCCATTTTCCTGGAAATATAATTTTATAAACAGAAATTAGACTGAATCAATTTCTATAAATTTTCAATTATTACCACACACAGTTCTAAAGAATTTCATAATTCAGATAATGGAATCTGCTGAAAATCTAAATGGAACACTACATTTCAGTCTTTCATTTTTCCCAGCATGCTGAAAAACATTAGGAACCAAAACTATTGCTGCCCATGAAATAATGTCTTAGTATTCTTGAAAACAAATAAATGTTCTATTTGAACCTGCCCAAAAAAGCATTTCTCTACTAAGAGTTCTATTAATCTGGACTGTGTGTAGCTATCTCAAATGTAGGGGTCAGAAAACTTCTCTCTATAAATAGCCAGACAGTAAATATTTTAGGCTTTTTTGTTCATATAGAGTCTTTATTGAATATTCTTCTTATTTTAAACGACTTTAAAAAACATAAAGAACATTCTTAGCTTGGGGACCCTACCAAAGCAGGCCACGACTGATCCTTGCTCTAAGGCTATAACAAGACTATAGTGTCATATGTTCTAGTCCGGTAACCCGGCCCACCATAGCTACCAAGTAAGTAGCTCTGAGATGCAGAATCTATCTGTGGTAAAATTAATGTTATCAAGTCTTCTGTGTAGCCCACTGCCTAGTATATAAAGTTTTTTCTGATTGGGAAAAGGAAATTATAAAAAAAAAAAGTCTTCAATTTTGAGCAATACAGGACAGGTAAATATAGACTATAGTTGGTGTTTATTAGTACCAACAATATTACAAATAGTAGCATCTGGAATTTTTGGAATACCTATTACCTGCTAGATACTTGGCATATTTTAGCTCATTTCAAACCCTAAAGGGAGGATTTTTCCTCCACGTTATAGATGGAGCATCTGAGATCCAGATGCTAAACAGCTTGCTAGGCTCACCCAGTTAGTTTGCGGCAGAGCTGATCGAGGGAAGTAAGGAGGCCAGATTTGGGGAACAAAGACATATTTGGTCTGCAGAACATAGAAGCCTCAACAATCAACAAACCAGTCAGTTGGAGAGAGCTGATAAAGCCTATATGGAATAGAACACTAATTCACCAACCTGGGCAGTAACTATTTTATCTCCACTGGTAGCACTTGCCAAATCAAGAGAAGGCTGAGAATCCTTGACCATACTCTCTGAAGCCATGTTTGCAGTTAGGAGAGAATCAGACGTAATATTCTCTTTGGGAACTGCAATGATAATGATAATGATAATAACAACAATTACAACCTTTTTTTTTTTATTCTTATAACAACCCTGTGAGGAAAGTGGCTTGATTACTCTCATTTCCTATTCAGGGAAACCATGGTTCAAACAAGTTATTTAACTTCCTCAAGACTAGACAGCTCATAAAAAAAAGATGCAGGACTTGAATTCAGACTTTAGGTCTCCACATCCCATGTTTTTGTTACCATGCCACTCTTTCTCAGATGGCAATAGATTTGAAAGTTTGAGTCTGCTCAAGTGTTCAATTACAGTAAAGTAACTTTCACCAATGTAAACGTTTTTATATTTTGTCTATTACTAAAGAAATACTTTTAATAACTTGGTTGCCAGTGTTTTTTTTAATAAACTGAAATAAAAGCAGAAAGGTAAATAGTTTCAACTCCAAAATTTCACCACAAAGAGTTATTTGTCTCTCTTTCTCTCTCTTTTTTTTTTTTTTTTTTGAGACAGGGTTTCACTCTGATCATAAAGGCTGGAGTACAATGGCATAATCTTGGCTCACTGCAGCCTCTGCCTCCCAGGCCCAAGCAATTCCCCTGTCTCAGTCTCCCAAGTAGCTGAGACTACAGGCACGTGCCACCATGATCGGCTAATTTTGTATTTTTTTTTTTGGTTCAGATGGGGTTTCGCCATGTTGCCCAGGCTGCTCTTAACTGAGCTCAAGCAATCTGCCTGCCCTGGCCTCCCAAATTGCTGGGATTACAGGTATGAGCCACTGTACCCAACCAACAGAGTTATTTCTCAATTAATACTTGCCATCTAGATCAGGCGTTTTCAGAGTCTCAAATTCCAGTTCGCTTTTCTTTTTTCTTGGTGGTGGAGCAGGTCGAGATGGAGGTGGAGGTCTAGGAGGTGGGAAATTAGTTGGAGGAGGTGGGCGTGCTGGAACAGGCTTCTTTGTACTAGCCACTATATCAGGTTCTGGAGTAAGGTGTCTTGGGGGTTTGGCAGGGGCCACTTCTTCCCCAGTGGCAAAATCTTTAGTAGATAAAGAGTCTGAGGACACAGGCTCTAGAATATCACTTCCTTTGACTTCCACTGCTTCCTTGTTCAATACTTCTGTTTCAGTTTCAGGCACATTAAGCTGCTCAGGTGAACTTACTTCAGTTAACTTCATGGTTTCATCTATTGGTTTCTCACAGGTTTCATCAGAAGGAAAACATTTTTTTAATTCTAATTCAGTCTCTTCAAATGTATTCTGACTCTCTGCTGTTTGGGATTCTTCCTGTAGTACTTGATCTATGGCTAACAGTCCAGGTATATTGCTCAGATCTGTTCTAGCCACAATAGGACTGGCAGTAGCCTGATCAGAGAGTTCTTTTCCTTTGGAATCCAAAGAGTCATCTTCAAGCTGTAGTACTTTCTGACTCTCCTCAATAATACTTTCAATAATCTGATGAAAGTGTTAAAAGCAGTTTTTAAAAATGAAGCTATTTATAAGAATATAATAACAGCTAATCATTTACATAGTGCTTAGTACACGCCAGGCAATGTTCTTAACACTTTACATATTTTAATCTTCACAACAACCTTATGAGATTCCACTCCTATTTTCACCATTTTACAAATGAGGGAACTAATCAAATGATTTGTCCAAGGTCGCAAAGCAAGTGAGTGATGAAGCAGGTATAAACCCAGGGAGTTTGATTCCAGAATCTATACTCTTAGCCCTCATAATAAGGAATTTGTGTTAATACTTAGGCACAAAAGGTCAAATGACCCTGTAAAATCAAGTTCAATCCTAAACTTACATTAAGACTCAATATCCTGATTCATTTACATATTTATGCAAAACTAGTTGTAATACCAGCCTACTGGTTTCAGCCTACTTAACAAAACCATGATAATCCAAATCCACCCAGGAGAAGAATTCAAGTTGTTTAGCTCTGAACTCAAGCTTATGACCCAAAAACCAGCAGATGCAGGGAGATTAACATTCTTAAACAGACTACACCTAAACTCCACTATTTGGAGTGATGGCAGGACCATGAAAAGAGTTCAAATACCCAGCTAACCTTGTCTTATCCCTCCTTTTCTTTCTTTCTTTCTTTCTTTCTTTTTTTTTTAAACAGAGTCTCACTCTGTTACCCAGCCTGGAGTGCTGTGGCATAATCTCGGCTCACTGCAACCTCCGCCTCCCCTCAAGCAATTAATTCTCCTGCCTCAGCCTCCCAAAAAGCTGGGATTACAGGCGTGTGCCCCATGCCTGGCTAATTTTTGTATTTTCAGTAGAGATGGGGTTTCACCATGTTGGCCAGGCTGGTCTTGAACTCCTGACCTCAGGTGATCCGCCCATCTCAGCCTCCAAACATGCTAGGATTACAGGCATGAGCTACTGTGCCCGGCCCCCTTTATTTCTTACACGTAGCTGAAAATATAAACAAGCTTTCTATTATCTTCTACTAACATTTAGAAAAAAATATATTTTCTCCCCAGTCTTGTCATTAAATCTCCCAGATCACTTATCCTGCCGCCATGTCCAACCATGAATAACTTCTGCTTTCTCAATTCCTTGGCTTCAGAAAGTTAATGGAATGTATCACAGAACCATCCTAATCTGGTTTACTACAATTTCATGCAAACTTGAACTGGATATTACTGTTGCTCAGTAATATTCATCCTTAATTCCTTACTATATTTGATATGTTAGTTTTTCACAATCTTCAAATTGGTAACCTTAGAAATTACCTTGTTTTCACCAGAACTAACCAGAGTCCAACTAATTTGTCAATCAGGTGGTTACTGAGCACTTAGAACCTCAAGGATAACAGTGATAGCAGAAGTCATATCACAATGGATTTGGGAATCAATAAGAGGTAAAGATATAGAGACATTAGCACGGTCTGCATTTTCAAAAAGCTTAGCTATAAATGCAAAAAGACTTCAATAAAGTGACCTAGCACTTTTATAACCTGAAGGGAAGAAACCACTGGAAAAGAAGATAACAGAGCAATGTTCTGGAAAAGAAAGGAAAGAAGGCCTACTGTGTATTAGACCTAGTATACAAATTCTCATTTAATTGTCATATAGACCTTTGTGAGGTAGCTGGATTACCTCCCTTCTAGAAATGCAGGACTCCGAGGTAAAGTAAGAACTTTGCCAATCCCACAATTAATAAGCTACAAAGCCAAGACTGAAATCCAGGTCTTTCTTAAAAATCCAGTGATCTTTGTATTATACCATACTACTTTGGACAGAAAACAAGAATACTATCTTCAGTGATGGATGACATGAAAAAGAGGTAAGAAATGAAAATAAATATGTAGGTAAAGGAAGTGAGAGATGATAGAAAGGAATGAGTTCAGGCTTATTAGCCTCTAATATTTATGTGGAGTAGGAAACAAGGTTATCTGCCAAAAGTAAGGTGGGGTGTGGGTGGGTACAGTGAGCATGAGGAGAGTATAAAGGCTTGAAATAATCACTATGCATAATGGAAATGTCTGTGCCATAAGAGGGGTCTAAAATGTGGTTGAAAATCCTGTCTTCCCCAATCCCTTATCTAAGAACAATCTCTCCCTCCTCTGAACTTCTGTTTTTCTTTTTACTGTTCAGTATAGTATGAACTATAAAACAAATACAGAGCAGTATATGGGCTAGCTCTATTTACTTTCTCTACACCAGATAATTAGTTCCTGGAGAGCAAGGTCCATGTTTTCTGCCTCTTGATATGCTCCATGATGCCTTCTTATGATGCCTACCCCTGTCATTTTTTTCTGGGTTTTAGGAGACAGTTAAAAGGGAAAGACTAAGGAACAGTGAGAACCAAGACATACAAAGAGATGATTATGCTAAAGCACTGTTTGCTTCCAAAAGCTCACTGCAGCCAGGCACAGTGGCTCACGCATGTAATCCCAGGACTCTGAGAGGCCAAGGTGGGCGGATCACCTGAGGTCAGGAGTTCAAAACCAGCCTGGCCAACATGGTGAAACCCTGTTTCTACTTAAAATACAAAAAAAAAAAAAAAAAAAAAAAAATTAGCCTGGCGTGGTGGTGTGTGCCTGTAATCCCAGCTACTTGGGAGGCTGAGGCAGAAGAATTGCTTGAAACTGGAAGGTGGAGGTGGCAGTGAGCTGAGATCACATCACTGCACTCCAGCCTGGGAACAGAATGAGACTCAAATCTCAAAACAAAAACAAAAACAAAACAAAAAAACAAAAACCTCACTGCTTTCCCAGTGATTACAAAATAAAAAGCACAGTTTAGTATGACACAAGGCATTCCTATAATCTGGCCCTAACTTTTCTCTCTAGCTCATCCTCAAATGTTCTGCACGTTCCCTACCTCCATGCCTTTAGAAAGGCCTTTCCTCTCCCATCTTGGCCTGTCCAAATCTTATGCATTCTTTAAGAAACAGCTCAGATGCTACCTCCTCCATGAAGTCATCCTCATTCCTACCCCCAAGCAAGAAGTCTCCTTTCCTTTGTGTTCTTACAATAGTTCGTAAGTTTATTTGAACATATTGCATTTAGTTTTGTGTTTATCCAATTTCCTCTACTAAAATGTAAGCTACTTGAAAGCAGAGTGTGCCGTCATCCAGGGTATATCCCCATAGTCTTTATCATTAGCGATTCATACTTAATTTAATTGAAAAGGCTAGAACGTAAAAAGCGATTATTTAGCATCTTAAACCTCACTCTGGTCCATAGTGTTTTCTCACTACTTTTTCAACTTTTAAACTCTCCTTAAAAACATCTTTTTGGCCGGGTATGGTAACTCACGCCTGTAATCCTAGCACTTTGGGAGGTGGGGTGGGCAGATCACGAGGTCAGGAGATCGAGACCATTCTGGCTAACATGGTCTCTACTAAAAATACAAAAATTAGCCAGGCGTGGTGACACGCACCTGTAGTCCCAGCTACTTGAGAGGCTGAGGCAGGAGAATCGCTTGAACCCGGGAAGTGGAGGTTGCGGTGATCCAAGATTGTGCCACCGCACTCCAGCCTGTGCGACAGGGCGAAACTCTGTCTCAAAAAACAAAAACAAAAACCTTTTTTTCTCCATTAACTAGAAATAGTTACCCATTTGTAATTTTTCCTAAGAAAAACATTCTTTAAAAAGATTAGAAAAGCTATAGTGGAAAAAATAGGAATATTTTAATTTTCAACAATAAAAATGGCTAGATACATTGTAATCCATTTACTTGATGGAAATCGATGCATCTGAGTATGGAAATCATATAGAAATATGAGGAAAATCTAAAAATGGTAAGAGTAAAAGATAGAATATAAAATTCTACCTACACTACAATTAGGCAGAAAAATGTACGCTAATGGGTGAGAACCAGAAGGAAATGCTGAAAAATCAAGACAACTGTGTGTTATAGTATAGAATTGTAGGCAATTTCTTATTTTTTTAAAAAAATGGTTTAATTCCTGTTAATGTACACTGGCATGCAATCCACCATTTGTTCCAAAAGGGAATATTTTTCTTTTAAAGGAAAAAGTATGATCGATATTAAAATATGTGTAGTCTGGCTGGTCACAGTGTTGTACACCTATAATCCCAGCGATTTGGGAGCCTGAGGTAGGTGGATTGCCTGAGCTCAGAATTTTGAGACCAGCCTGGGAGGCACGGCAAAACCTTGTCTCTACATAAAATACAAAAATTAGCCAGGTGTGGTGGCACACACCTGTAGTCCCAGCTACTTGGGAAGCTGAGGTGGGAGGATCACTTGAGCCCAGGAGGTAGAGGCTGCAGAGAGCCATGATCGTGCCACTGCACTCTAGCTTGGGAGAAAGTGAGATCCTGCCTCAAAAAAAAAAACACACAAAAAAACATAGTCCATTAAATTTCTAAATTCCATCAGGATACAACAATGATTTTCCATTAGGGGTTATTTTGTTCCATACCCCTCCCCAGACATTTGCTGATGTCTGGAGATATATTTGGTTGTCATAATTGGGGGTTGGGGATGCTACTGGCATCTAGTAAGTAGAAGCCAGGGATATTGCTAAAACATATTACAATGTACATAATAGGCCCTACTCTCTATTAGTCCAAAATGTCAAGTAACACTATTGGAGAAACTCTGGGGTGGAGAATGTGTCATTCTGTTAGCCTCTGGAGACCCACTGGCTACAACATTGCCTAGGACACAGAAAACACTTAAAACATTTATAAATGAATAAAAACACACCATCCTGTCTTTCTCCTTGAGTTTTATTCTGATACTGTGAACTGCCCATTTTCAAATTACTGATCTTGTGCTTGGTCTCTTCTAGTAAACCAACCTTTGAAGCTTCATAGCATCAATTTTTTAAAAGGTATCAAAGGTACTATCAGAATAAGGACTTCTTATAACTTCTGATTCCTAAAGACATCAGAAGGTTGCTGCGCTGAGCTTTTCAATACCCATAACTCCAGGTAGTAATCTCAGGAATGGTTAGGGCTTATTCTGATGAAAATACAATAGAAAATAAAATATTTTATAAAATACTGTTACAAGGATAAATTACCAGTTAGACTATGAAAAGGAGTTCTAGAAAGCCTGAAATGTCTTCAACCACAATTTGACAGATTCATGAAATATTTACTGAACATCAACCATGTACAGAGCACTATACTAAAAGAATATAAAAACTGTCTGAAATATACCATATAAATATGTGTGCTATAAACTGATATTGACATTATATCTTTCCAACCTTTTTAGACACATCTGGTTTCAATTCTTGTACAGGTGACTCATTTCCAACTTTGTATGCAGTATTCTCTGTTTCCTGTTTGAAAAAGAAAAGAAATAGAGACCAAATGACGACATCTTTTCTTTAAAAATACACTTTAAAGGGGGACAAATGAGAAAATGTTGCATTAATAAATCAAAGGCCCTTAAAGGGCTTAGATTTCTTCTTTTTTTGGGGGGAACGGAGTCTCACTCTGTCACCCAGTCTGGAGTGCAGTGGCACCATCTCGGCTCACTGCAACCTCTGCCTCTTGTCTCAGCCTCCTGAGTAGCTGGGATTACAGGCACGTGCTACCACACCTGGCTAATTTTTGTATTTTTAGTAGAGACAGGGTTTCGCCTTATTGGCCAGGCTGGTCTCAAACTCCTGACCTCAAGTGATCTACCCGCCTCAGCCTCCCAAAGTGCTGGGATTACAGGTGTAAGCCACCGTGCCCAGCCTAAAGGGCTTGGATTTCTGAATACTGATAGATGCCCAGAAATTTTATGCCAAATGGGACCATGTAATTTGCATAAGAAAGTTACCAATCAGCAATATTCTATTATTCTGCAATAGGATATTTACCTTTAAATGTGAAAACTTGCTCAACTTTTTAACATTAGAAAACTGTAATGGAAGATAACTTCCAAGTACCTTTGTAGCTAAAAAGGATTAAGGATTTAAGCATGGGGTTGAATCAAAATTATTGTTTTTCCCAAAGCATTGCTCCAAAAATATGCACAAATACAAAAGTATGCAACACAGAAAACCACATTTAGGGAATAGTTTTCTTAACATTCTACATACTTTAGATAAAAGAAATCAAGACTTAACCAGAAGTTAAATGAAGCCCCTAAAAGTATGAAAAAAGATGAAAAAAATTAAACCCACCAAAAATACATATATATCTACGTATACATTTATATACACATACGTACATATATATATATATTTGGGAGGTTAGAAATTGGTACTGCATTTCTGCTGGAAAAAAATAGGGTAAAATAAGGCAATCATATTTGCAAATCTCAATACAATACTCAATCTCAAGTTGTCTTTCTACTTATGGAAGTACAGCAATTTGAATGCTACTCTTGATAATAAGAAAAACATCATAATTCTCTGTGCACATCACAGAGCTTGTTAGAGGAAGGTCACTATAATCATTTTAGACAGATAAGGGACCCAAGGCAAAGTAATTATTTATACATTTATACAAGTATCAGGATGTGATCATGATAGGCTCATTAATAAAATTACTCCAGAGATTATTAAAATGTTAAAGATTTAACGTGCCAGTGAAATTTCTGTAGAACTTGCAATATCTTTGAGCATTGAATTCCTCTTCAGAATATGGGGAATACTACCAATTTTACACAGATTTTTCCAGAAAAAAATTGTTTTATGGACTTTTAAGTGTTAGATAAAATCCAAACTGTACCAAGGCCCATGAAGGCCTAAACAAGACATGGACTCTGCCTACATTTTTGATATCTTCTACATTCCTCATCTCCCTCACATATCACTCCCCCGCGATTACACTCTGGCCAATAGGATGGTTCCTTGCCATCAGGGTCCCAGCTCAAGTGCTATTTTATCAGAAAATACTTCCCTGACCATCTCAAAACAGACTTATCTAACCCCTTAACTTTCTATCATACTATCCTATTTTTCTTTTTTTTTTTTTTTTTAACTTTTAAATTCAGGGGTACATCTGCAGATTTGTTACCTAGGTAAACTTG
Source organism: Cebus imitator (assembly GCF_001604975.1). NCBI lineage: Eukaryota > Metazoa > Chordata > Mammalia > Primates > Cebidae > Cebus > Cebus imitator. The sequence goes on from NW_016107760.1 coordinate 1,563,192, forward strand.
TATCATAGGGTTTTGTTGGACAGATTATTTCATCACCCAGGTATTAAGCCTAGTACACATTAGTCATTTAACCTGATCTTCTCCCTCCTCCCACCCTTCACCTTCTTGTAGACCCAAACATGAACGTTGTTCCCCCCATGTCTTCATGTGTGCGCATCATTTAGCTCCCACTTATAAGTGAGAACGTGCAGTATTTGGCTTTCTATTCCTGCGTAGTTTGCCAAGGATAATGGCCTCCAGCTCCATCCATGTGCCTGCAAAGGACATGATCTCTTTCTTTTTTATAGCTGCACAGTATTCTATGGTATATATCCACATTTTCTTTATCCAGTCTATCATTGATGGGCATTCAGGTTGATTGCATGTCTTTGCTATTGTGAATAGTGCTGTAATGAACATTTGTGTGCATGTGTCTTTATAATAGAATGATTTTTATTCCTTTTGGAATATACCAAATAAAACAGGATTGAAGAGAGGATGTCAAAATATCCTTGTTTGCAGACAATATGATCTTATATCCAGATAACCCACAGTCTCAGCCCAAAAGCTTCTTAATTTGATAAATAACCTCAGCAAAGTCTCAGGATAAAAAATCAATGTGCAAAAATAATTAGCATTCCTATACACTAATAACAGTCAGGCCGAGAGCCAAATCAGGAACATATTTCCATTCGCAAGTGCCACAAAAAGAATAAAATACCCATGAATACAGCTAACTAGGGTGGTGAAAGGAGAATTACAAACTACTGCTCAAAGAAACCAGAGATGACACAACAAATGGAAAAACATTCCACGTTCATGGATAGGAAGAATCAATAGTGTTAAAATGGCCACACTGCCCAAGGCAATTTACAGATTTAGTGCCATTTTTATTAAACTACCATTGAGATTCTTCAAAGAACTAGAATTTATTTTAAAATTCATAAGGAACCAGAAAAGAGCCTGAATAGCCAAAGCAAATCCTAAGCAAAAAAGAACAAAGCTGGAGGCATCATGCTACCCAACCTCAAACTATGCTACAGGGCTACTGTAACCAAACAGCATGATACTGGTACAAAAACAGACACATAGACCAACAGAACAGAATAGAAAATATAGAAATAAGACCGCATACCTACAACCATCTGATCTTTGACAAACCTTATGAAAACAAACAATGGGGAAAGGCTTCCCTATTCAATAAACGTTGCTGGGATAACATTATCCTATTTTCCTTCATTGCACTTATCGTTTGAAATAACCTTATTTACTTGCTTATTTTTTTGTCTATTCCCTGTCCCACTAGAATGTAAGCTCCATGAAAGCATGAACCTTGTTTGTTCTAGCTACAGTTTGTTCAGTACCTACAACAGTGTCCGGCACTAAATAATCATTTGCTGAATGAATGTTGAATGATGCATGCTCTTTCTTCAGTTAATACATACATCTTAAATATATATAGGCTTTAATTGGATCCTGGTTTTATATGAAAGAAGGCCAGGCATGGGCTGAAACATGGAGTTAGAGACCAGCAGCCTGGGCAACATAGTGAGACCCTGCCTCTTAAAAAAAAAAGTCAAGGAAAGTAGTACACATCTGCAATCCCAGCTACTCGGGAGGTTGTGGCAGGAGGATTACTTAGGTCTAGGAGCTTGAGGCTGCAGTGAGCTATGATCATGCCACTGCATTTCAGCCTGGGCAAGAGAGCGAGACCCCGTCTCTAAAAAGAAAAAAAAGAAAAAAGAAATAAAAATCTAACCAATACCAATTGGTAAGATAACTTTGACAAGATGGAGGCAGAATACTTGAAAGCTGATCACCAGTAAGAATAGTTGATACTCTCAGCAGAACAGGGTCCATAGGAAACCATAAAATATAACAGTTGATGCATATTAGAGAAACACCTTCAGCTGTCCTACTAATTATTTTTATCCAATTATTTTCTAGTAACTGTTCATCAGTACGAAAATCAGAAGCATTGTTAACATAATTCTGTGGTTATTTTCCCTAAATTAAGCTACACAAAATTACACATGAATAATCTTTGGACCTCAATTTGATTGATTAATTAATTGACTGATTTTTAGAGGCAGGGTCTCAGTTGCCCAATTCCAGTTGCCCAGGCTGGAATGCAGTGATCCTCCCAACTTAGCATCCCAAAGTGTTGGGATTACAGGCATGAGTCACTGCACCTGGTCTATTTGTCACTGCACCCAGTCTAATTTGTTTCAATTATTTACTTATAAAAGATTCACATTCCCACACTGGCCAAAACTACCAAGCAGTGATTAGACTTCTATTTTATTTGGCTTTAACAAAACTGTCTTGGAGTCTGAATTTTTAAAAGACAGCAACTCCTTTAAGGTACTCTTATGTTAAGTAACAAGCTTAAAGGAGTGATATGGCACCTACCAGAGGGCCTGATCTCCAGAGAAGATTTCTTAATAAAATCAGACTTAGGATTATAGTCAACTATGATTCTCTCTCAGTGATGTGTAAGATCCAGGTCCTTCTAATACCTTGATCAGGCTTTTGGGACAAAGGAATGGAGGCCAAGAATGCACAGACAAGCAACGCCAACTTAGTTATACTTGAGACAGTCCATTACCTACTTCTAGTGATGTGCTGACCCAATATTAAAATGCAGTACTTACTAAATTCCAGCTTCCCCACTATCAGGCCATTTCTTTAACTCCTACCTATCACAGTATCAAAAGTTTGCTTCCTTAAAAGGTATGGTAGCTTATTTAATTTTTGGCAATTCATATCACAGTTACCACCATCTGTGTTAGATAGTAGAGAGCTGTCTGTAACCCCCTTGCAGTATTTGGTTATAAGATTTCAGCTTTTTAATTTTAATAAACACTCCCAACAAAGTATTTGTAGGAAAGTGATCTACACTCACAGAAATCTTCATTATTACCTACTAAAGAACATTAAGCTAAAAACATTAATCATAAAAAAAAATTCAGGTAACTTGTAATTTTTAGTAGTAAGGGAAGGGAAGCTACTAAAG
>NW_016107760.1:1566651-1571456 GCF_001604975.1 Cebus imitator
ATTCTTAAATCGCTATCATATCCATACTTCCATTCCTTTTAATGCTGTTCCCTTTGTTGTAGTCTTATGTCTTGACATTTTAACTGCCTCTTGACAGCTTTCTCTGCACTTTAGTCTTTTTCCTCCAAACTTTATTCCACCCTTCCACCAGTTTTCTTAATTGCCCAGCAAAAAAAACCTTGGGTAACACAGTTGTAAGACACATAAAAATTGACTTTTTAAATGTCCCATTTTAGGCCTGGCACAGTGACTCATTCATGTAATCCCAATGCTTTGGGAGGCTAAGGCAGGAAGATGGCTTGAGGTCAGGAGTTTCAGGCCAGTATGGACAGCCTAGCAAGACCCTGTCTCTAAGCAATAAAAATAAAATAAACTAGCTAGGTGTAGGGTTGTGAGTCTATAGTCCTAGCCACTTGGGAGTATTAGGTGGGAGGAGTCTTTGAGACCAGGAGCTTGAGGATATAGTGAGCTGTGATCGTGCCACTGCATTCTAGCCTGGGTGACAAAGTGAGACCTTCAAAAAACAAAAATATCCCGGTTGGGCCCAGTGGCTCATACCTGCAATCCGAGCACTTTAGGATGCCAAGGAGGGTGGATCACTTGAGGTCATTTGAGACCAGCCTGGCCAACATGGTGAAACCCTGTCTCTACTAAAAATACAAAAATTAGCTGGGTGTGGTGGCAGGTGCTTATAATCCCAGCTACTCAGGAGGCTGAGGCAGGAGAATCGCTTGAACCCAGGAGGTGGAGGTTGGAGTGAGCCAAGATTACACCACTGTACTCCAGCCTGGGTGACAAGAGGGAGACTCCATCTTAAAACAAAACAAAAACAACAACAAAAATCCCACAAAAATAATCTGTTTCAAAAGTTTAAAGATCAGAGTTCTTTTCTAAATGTTTTTAAAACTTGAGACAGAGTATCACTCTATTGCCCAGGGTGGAGAACAGTAGCACAATCTTGGTTCACTGCAACGTCAGCCTCCCAGCTCCAAGTGATTCTCCTGCCTTAGCCTCCCAAGTAGCTGGAATTACAGTCGTGTACCACCACGCCTGGCTAATTTTTGTATTTTTAGTAAAGATGGGGTTTCACCATATTGGCCAGAATGGTCTCTAACTCCTGATCTCAGGTGATCTGCCAGCCTTGGCCTGCCAAAGTGCTGGGATTATAGGTGTGAGCCACCGCACCCAGCCTCTTTTCTAAATTAAATTTAATTTTCTAAAATTAAATTATTTAATTTTTAATTTGTAATTGACATATAATAATGATACATATTTACAGGGTACAATGTGATGTTTCAATGCATGTACACATAGTATTATGATCAAATCGGGTAACCTGACATTCAAGGCTCATGACAATCTGGCCTTAATTTACTTTTCCAATACTCTACCACTGAAGCTTTTTACACTGGTCACACTAGTCTTTCAATTCCCCAAGCAAATCTCATGATTTTGCACCTTAATTAGTCCCTACCATTTCCTAACTACAATGCTTTCCAATATTTCTCTATCTACCTACAACAAAACTCTCCCAATTTTCAAAGCTCAGCAAAAGTTCTATTTCCCCTTTCTCTGCTATTCCAGGTAACAGTGCTCTCATGACAACTCTATCTTCCTCTTGCTTCTCCAAACCCCTTGTGGCACTTAACATGTCTAATCTATTTTACAAACATTGAGACCTCATAAATCGCCCTCTTGCATACATGTCTCTTCCATCAGACTGTAAAATCACCAACAATCAGAACTATATCAAGCCTTTCTTTATATTAAGGTATCAATAGATATATTGTTATTCATAATATACACTCAATATCCTCAGTACAGCTTTATCATAGAATGCTACTTGACAGTAAAAAGAAACAAACCACTGAACAACTTGGATGGATTGCGATCCTTTCAGCCAATCCCATAAGGTCACATGGTATATAATTCCATATACAGAACATTTCTCAAGTAAGAAAATTAATAAGAGATGGAAAATAGATTTAGGGATGATATGGGGAAGGTGGTGGGTGTGATTATAAAGGGGTAGTACAAGGGAGATCTTTGTGATGATGAAATAGTTCTGCATCTTGATGTGATTGTTTGTTACACAAACATACACGATAACTTGGCGCAGACTACACACTTACATTGCCATGTCAAATTTCTCATTTTAAAATTGTACTATAATTAAGATATAACCACCGGGGAAACAGTGAAGAATACACAGAACATACAGGACCTTTCTGCATTATCTTTAAAACTTCCTGTGAACCTATAATTATTTCAAAATAAAAAGTTAAAACACTGAACAATATTCAACTTCATATTTATTAAATATGTATACTCATTATCTAATTTTATTCAAGTTAAGGACAATCTATAATTACTGGGGTAAAGTAAATTCTCCAAATCTATTTGTTATCATCGAAAAATATCTTAGAGCTAAATGACTTTTAAGATCTATAAGCACAAACAGTAATCGCCTATGGATATGAAGTTTGAGAGGTGGGGGATAAGAAGTGGAGGGAAAGCTACATTTTCAACCATATACCTTTTGTCCTGAGTAAATTTCAACCCTATGCATATATTACTTTTAAAACTGTTCTTATTAAATATTCAGTAAATACAAAATAATTTTTATTTAACGTAGGAAAAGAATAACCTTTCTTAAGCACTCAATTTAAGAAAGAGAACATTATTGTTAGTTTTCAAGTCTCTTGTGTATCCTTCTCCATTTCTATTACAATCTCTCCCCCTCAAAGAATGACCAATATCCTAAGTTTTGTGTTTATCATTCCCTTGTAGTTCTTCACAGTTTTACCATGCTTGTATCTCTAAACAATCTATTCTCTAAACAATATATTCTTTAGTTTGGCATGCTTTTGAACTTAATATAAATGGAATGTTATGGTATATTCTTTCTACGAGTAGTTCCCCCCCACTCAACAGTCTAGTGCTGAAATTCATCCATGTCACTGTATATAACTAATTCATTCATTTCTACTGCTGTAGAATATTCCATATAAATATACCATCATTTATCAAAGAGACTGGTATCCAATATGTATAAATAAAAGGTCGGTATACTGTAACTGAAAAAAATACAGCATGTTTGAGATTACACAATACATATGAATATATACACATATACAATAAATACTCTATCTGATATAAATAGTTCTGTTTGGTGATATACTTAAAATGGCTCTCAGTGGCATAATGTCTCAATACCAAACTCCTCTGCTTGAATATAAGCTGGAACTGATTTTTATATATAGTGATGATGGTACACGAGCCCACAAGAAGTATACATTCGTTTCAGTTACTGTACATTTTTGTCATGCAAATATTAATTTTTCTTTCTTTTTGAGACAGAGTCTTGCTCTGTCACCCCGCCTGGAGTGTAGTGGCAGGATCTCGACTCAACGCAGCTTCCATCTCCTTCCTGGGTTCAAGCAATTCTCCTGCTTCAGTCTCCCAAGTAGCTGGGACTACAGGTGTGTGCCACCACACCTGGCTAATTTTTGTGTGTGGTTTTTTGTTTTCTGTTTTTAGTAGAGATGGAGTTTCACTATGTTGATTCGAACTCCCGACTTCAACTGATCCGCCCACCTCAGCCTCCCAAAGTACTGAGATTACAGGTGTGAGCCACTGCACTTGGCCAAGTATTACTTTTTCAACACACACACACGCGCATGCGCGCGCACGCACACACACACACACACACACATTCTTTTATTCTAGATATTATAAAACACACACACACACACAATAATGTTCTTTTATTCTAGATACTATAGACCAAATAAAAATTAGTTAAAATAAAAAAATACTTACAGTTCCTTCCTTACAGCATAATATTTAGTTTGGTATTTCTAGAGTATCTATTTATACCAAGTAGGACATAATGGCAATATTACTGAGCACAAAATAAGTAAAAGAAAGCAAAACCAAGAAAATGAAGAATTACATATAAACACGAAAATTATACAATTTCTAAAAGCATAACTGTCAGAAAGTACAACTTACCTTGAATGTTGAAAGCCCAACTTTTCCTGGAGACCTGTTCAGAAATAAAAGTAAGGAGGTGTTGAATAGAGGAGATGAGAAGAGAAATACTTCTATACACTTATCACAGACAAGTCCACATTTAAAAAACGTGTATATATTTTAGGATTGAAAAGTCTTGTGTGCATATAGAAAACAGAAAACATTAAAAAGTGGAGAAGAGGCCAGGGGCTGTGGCTCACGCCTGTAATCCCAGCACTTTGGGAGGCTGAGGCAGGTGGATCACCTGAGGTCAGGAGTTCAAGACCAGCCTGAACATGGCAAAACTCTGCCTCCACAAAAAATACAAAAATTAGCCACGCATGGTGGCGCATGCCTGTAATCCCAGCTACTTGGGAGGCCGAGGCAGGAGAATCACTTGAACTAGGAGGCAAAGGTTTCAGCAAGCTGAGATCATGCCACTGCACTCCAGCCCGGTCAACAGAGCGAGACTCCGTCTCAAAAAGGAAAAAAATGGAGAAGACCGGTCTGGTCAACAGAGTGAAACCCTGTCTCTACAAATAACTTAAAAATTATCCAGGTGTGGTGGTTATTGCCTGCAGACCCAGCTACCTGGGAGGCCGAGGCACGAGAATCGCTTTAGCCTAGTAGTTCAAGGCTGCAGTGAGCTATGATCATGCCAATGCACTCCAGCTTGGGTGAGAGAGCAAGATCCCATCTCTTAAAAAAAAAGAGAGAGAGAGAGAAGTAGAAGAAATTAAAGTGATTCATATATAATCTTATCACCTAGAGATCTGAGTATCTTTCATCTT